>NC_069135.1:28078548-28106048 GCF_026914265.1 Mya arenaria | reverse complement strand
ATTAGAGCTGAGCTCACTTATTAAAAACATGAACTAGTGCAATTTACCTGGTCGCCTTTAATTGAGCTAAACTCATATCTTACCACCATGAAATACTGCAATTTACCTGGTCGCCTTTAATTGAGCTAAACTCATATCTTACCACCATGAAATACTGCAATTGACCTGGTCGCCTTTAATTGAGCTAAACTCATATCTTACCACCATGAACTACTGCAATTGACCTGGTCGCCTTTAATTGAGCTAAACTAATATCTTACCATCATGAACTACTGCAATTGACCTGGTCGCCTTTAATTGAGCTAAACTCATATCTTACCACCATAAATACTGCAATTGACCTGGTCGCCTATAATGGAGCTAAACTCATATAATAAAACCATGAACTTCTGCGATTGACCTGGATGCCTATATGTGTGCTAAAACCATATCTTACCATGATGCACAACTGCAATTGACCTGGTTGTCTATAATTGAGCTAAAACCATATCTTACCACGATGCACAACTGCAATTGACCTGGTTGTCTATAATTGAGCTAAAACCATATCTTACCACGGTGCACAGCTGCAATTGACCTTGTCGTCTTTATTTGAGCTAATATCGTATCTTACCGCCATGAACTACTGCAATCGACTTTGTCCCCTTTAATTGTGCTATAATTATATCTTACCACAATGAACAACTGCGACTATGCACATGCCTTTATATAAGACATTTACGCTTCTATTTTCAGAATTCCGGACCTGAAGTTGGCTATGGATTTATATCGTTCTACAGCAAATTCCTATTGAGTTGCTCACTCATCCTCTGTGCCAGTTTCACTTTTGTTTTGTATTTATATTTTATTTTACTAATATTAATAAATAAAATGTTCTGAATGCTTTGCTTTTTTAAATAAATGGAATAAGTTATTAAACGCATATCAAACTAAACAACCGCGGTTACTTCGTCTTGCAGAACTCAGTCTTTCATCGAGATGACTGCTTGTAAACAAAACTGCAAGGGAACAAACTCGTGTATAAACTCTTCAGCGCTAGATTATGAGTTGTTTTTCTTTATATCAGTTTATACTGAGTTCCAATGAAACTGTTTTACATATTTTGTGTCGAGTTATTAACATGTTCCAATTAACATATACTTCAGCTAGTCTAAGAGCGTAAGTCTAAATTAGTCACGAAATTTAAATAAAGTGACATGCTTAAACAATCCAAAATGAACAAAGAGTATCAATGTGGTAAAACAGTAAATTTCTGAAGTACTTTTAACATCAAAACCCGCTCAACGTGCTTTTTGGTCATTATGACGGCCGATGAAAGCGTATATACAAACAATAGCAACTACAAGCATCGTTGGTGCGTAGAACTGGCGAATATTTCCTTTGTCCCATCGAACTAGCAGCGCTCTCCCATCCGCCGTGTTTCCGGTGTATGTCTCCATGCTGGCTTACTTCACGAGAAATCCTGCTACGATGAACCATTAAAAGGATGTTGTTTTTGGACTGAATGAACTTGAGTGTTTTTTTATTTGCAACATAAAAACTCGAACAATGGCTGATTATTCCGAACACTGTTGTTGAAGTCATCGTTGCTAACTTTCAAATTGTTGTTGCTCTGCTTAATGAATGACTTTATGATTTGCAGTGTTAACTAGATTTGAAATAGCGTTTCAGCAGTATTTGTTAATATTTTTCAATGTGAGAACCTACTCCAATAAAACAAATTTAAAAGTCGACAACGATGTCGTTAATCACGTTCACTTTGTTAACTTTTACAAAGTTCTGAACAATTCGCCCATTAGGCCTCATATATATTTCTTCAATTAGTTATACGAGGATTTATTCATTTCATCTAATGGTTTGCGTCAAACAAAGTGCTAAAGTAATGAAAACAAAATCGCGCATACCGTTTCCGGTCGAGTAAACATTACTCAACGTCAAAGACCACTTAATGCATTTTCTTTATATTCTAGATTTCTCTCACGAACCCAACATATATTAAGAATGTATTACCTGGTAATTTACATTAAGTAAGTTAGAAAATAGGATACGAGTCTTATCAGAAAATATGTAATTGGTTGAACGTAAACACTGTGTATTCCATAACGTGACGATATATGTTGAAGGAGTACAAACAATGCAGTGAATATACAAATAAAACAAAAAGATTAAGTAAATCAGGCATGTCCAAAAATGTTTTGAAATCACACACCATTTAGCTTCAAAAACTATAAAGATGGAAAGTAGACAATTGTCTTCGAAGGTATAACCATGCTTTGATTAATTTGCAGGCGCTAATAAAAATAAAATCAAAGCGTTGTAAAGCGATAAAAGGCTTTCGGCCTGCTACGTTTCGTGAGTATAGTAATGTAAACAATATATGCCTCATCAACAGAAAACAAATCGAATAATGTAAAAAAGTACAAATATACCGATTAAATAAGTTTAAGTTATCAATGACAAGAAACAAACATCACAAGAAAGAAATACATACTCCTTCTTAGTCTTTCATTTACATAAAACAAATTCACCCCTCAGTTTGAAAGCCACTCGCAAGAAACATTTGAAAATTGAAAGTATGTCCGAAAAAATATGAAAAGAGAAAGCTGAAACATACAGCATTTAAATTTCAAGAAAGTTGAAATATCTCCGTCAGGTATTTATCATAATAGCATTTAGTACCACTAACTTATGTATCGTTATATTTGTAAGAAGAGTAAGTGAGTATTGTTATTTGAAAAGAAAACGTGGTTACATGTTTATTATGCTACTGATAGCATACGGAGATCGACTAGAAACAAGCAAAACAATGCTTGCGCTTCAAGCATATCTCAATCAGTCTGTGTTACTAGATAACTGCATCGCTTGATTCAAAGTCTTACGTTTAAACCCTTTAAAGGGGCGTGCTTTCATAGAATATTTTGAAAAAATGTTGGTCAAAATGTAAACATGGGTGTAATTTATAAGGCTATTTAGTTTAATTTTTAAATTTAATGAACTTTTTCGAAATTTTATTAACAAATAAGTGATGTACTCTGTGAAGCAGTTTTGTGATACTGGGCTGGAAAAAATAATTATAATATATGTCATGTGTTTTCGACCCGAGGGCACCTGCGATGCCAGGTAACTAGGCTTGCCGAGTTACTGGCTACGCAGCGTGCCCGAGGGTCGGAATATTCTATCCGGAACGGAATCCCATGATAGATATGTTTTCTTGCATACCTTAAACTAAACTTTTTTGGTGAAAAATGCATAGAAAAGTTCATGTTTGTACATTTCACCAAAAATGCGATGATGTTTACTAACGTCATGACGCGCAATGATAGTTATTCACTGCATACTTCAAGAAGTTCCTTAAGTATCACGTCTTTTAAGGGTTATTTTGTATTGTTTTGAAGATATATTTTTATAAAGATAATGTTTATGGAACTTTTCTATTGAAATCTCATAATATGGTTACATAAAGTGTATAATAATATAAATAAAAAGTTTTACGTCACAGCGCGTGACTCATCTGGCAGAATGTTTCAGCACGGCTGAATTCATCGGAAATGCCCATCCGGTGTGCTATAAAAAAGGGCCTTGGTAAAATTCAAAATGATATATACATTATTTACGAGTTTTTCATTATGTACAGTAACATTTATGTGACATTACTTAAGTGATGTACAAGGTGTATCATTACTGCAATGGAAGCGTGTTTTTGCATACCAGATGGGTGTTTCCGTTCGTGAGACCAGTGCTGGAAAACCCCATCTCGCACTCCCATGTAAGATGATTAACGCGCAACAACGCGCCACTTCTTATTTCTTTTATTGTATGGTATATAAAAGAATATAATGCCATTTCAATTAAGCGCAATCCAATATATTAATATGCAATACTTTTAATCAAAATTGTATACAAATAATCGTAAAATCGCGGTTTTAGAGGAACTATTTGACATCATGGTATTTTAAAATTACTGCGCTTTATGACGTCACTAAACGACGTCGCTCGTGCATTTTGGTGAAATGTACAAAAGGGCGTTTTCAACGTCTTTTTTTCCCACAAATTGATAATTTTATATATGCAAGAAAAAATATAAATTATGTTTTTTCTGCCCGGGTCGAAAAACAGGACTCGTTACCGGCTTACTCGCGTGCCCTCGGGTCGGATTTTTTTCCATCGGTACCGTAAACACATGATAAATTCTTATACTTATTCCTGCAGTATTCTATTTACCAAACTAAATACCAAAATGCCTGCGGGAAAAACAGTAAGAGAACATAATTTAATCATTGTAAAAACAATATTATAAACGTATTGTGGACAATTTACTACAAATATTAGTACCATCCAAATCAGCTGCAGAAATATGTCGCCAGTTTTATCATAAAGACGAACAACCAAAAACATTATTGATAAACTAACACCGACATACTGAACTGTTCTGAGTGCTGGTCATAAATAATTCAACGGAGCGTAGCTAAGGTTCGTCCCTGGAGTATCCATTGTTTTTTAGGTATTCAAACTGGAATATACATGTTGTTCAGAGTTTATCAAGGTTTGTCCGTGTTCATTGGATGAATTATAGATTGGTCCTGCCGTCTGCCCCATCACGTCTTAAAATGTCTTTTACCAAGGGGATATTAGTAATATACCCACTGGATTAAATTCAACTTATATATATATATATATATATATATATATATATATATATATTATGTTATACTGTTAACATTAATACTTGCTGGAAGGAATGTGCTTCTGACCGGAAACCTTTAGAATAGCCATAGTATAAGGCAGCTGTATGATAGTATGGGATGCAATTATGAACGTTTTTCCCCACCGGAGGAGAGGTCGGCATATAGGGCCAGGAATTGTTTAACGCACGGAATACCTCAGTTCCCATATATTTTGACCAATGTCCTTGCTACATGGGGTTCGAATTTTAATTCTCAAACCTTCATGAATTTAACAGAGGTAAAGAATATGTCCAGAAATAATTAAAAATTCTGAAGACATACATAATCTCTGTAATTGGAGTGTTAACAACAGTTAAAATGTGAAAAAGGCATGGTTTTCGTGTTTTAAAGTACAAGGAAATTGGAATTCATCTTGTTCTTACCAACAGTTTTTTGTTGGAAGGGGTACTTACATACATCCATTTAAACCCTTCAATACACAAAGGCTACCGACCACAAATCATACACAGTTCCCCCGTTTGCGAAGGTATGCTTCACCTCTGAGGTTAAATTGGACAACACGTCTACAGTTGCCCGATCACTGCTGCTACAATGCCTCCCGATGGATTAGGAAATTGAAAATTACGATGACGAATATACCGGAAGCCCGGAAATTAATAAGAGTATTATCAATGAAAGAAACAAATGATAGTCTAGTATTGAATTATCCCTATGAGCAAATGTTGCAGACGTTTGTCTCTCAGTCCTCTTAAAGGGTAACTAAAATAGAGGAGTACACAATGGTTAGAATAGTCACTTATTTGCGTGAAACTTATATAGTGGCAAATTCAGTGAATAAATACACAACATTAAGATAAAACGGTTGCAATGTCGATATCTTGTGAATTATGCAAAAACTGTGTAATATTTGTTTTTGGTTTTTGAAATGGGATTTGCACAATGAACAGGAAGGTACACGCCGACAACTCAACGATAGTGTGGAAAATTCGGCCATCGATTTCATCAAAAGTGTCGAATCAAAGTGTCGTTATATTAGACATTGGAGGAACAATATTTAAATGCTACCGAGAAACCCTCTGCACTTTTCCAGAATCAAAGCTGGCTCGCTTGACAGAGGATGACTTGGAACTGGAGACCGGTACGGACAGGAGTGAATACTTCTTCGACAGAAATCCTGTTTTCTTCAATATCATACTGGATGCATACAGAAAAGGTTTTGTCCATCTACCGAAGGACATATGTGGGTTGGATTTTAAGAAGGAGCTGGATTTTTGGGAGATTTCTCCGGGCCATGTTGCCCCGTGCTGCTGGGAAGCCTACTACAGGTAGAGAACACAGTTGTCGTTTACACATTACATTCGTAACTTCAAATGTTTTATTTGTAATTGATATACACGTTATATTACACAATACATTTTTTATCGCATGCCTGTTTTGTCGTTCGTTACGCCTTTTATTGTCTATGTAGCTATATAGTTGCACATTGCGGTCGTAGGGCAAGACATACATACCTCCTTTTTTCTATAAAGAGAAATGTGATTGATGTACTAATACCTTTCTTTCAACAGGGGCCAGTCAGAAGAAGATACAATGACACGCCTGATGGACAACTACAAGAACAACACAAACGTCTGTCTGATGCTAGGGCAACGGGAAAGTTTTAAAGAGAGACTTTGGCTTTTCTTGGACGAGCCACACTCGTCGAGACATGCGTTTGTAGGTTGAGTGCGAAGGTCTTTATGATTTCGTTTACTACACTGATCCTACATAAGTCCGTTTGACTAGGCTATTTGATAACATTTGGTACATAAGAGTAAGGTTTGTGCACGTAAACGTGTTTAAACCCACAGTAAATTTGCATTTTACTGATCGTTCCAATGCGGTACCTAACAATTCTTGATAAACATATCTGGCTTGTACGTAGTAAATATGTACTGTGCTGTTTGTGGAGTTTTGTGCTGTTGTTCCATGTTTCTCGTTTGTGGTTTTTTGTTTTTGTGTTCTATGTCTTTGGCGTTTACCCTGTGCCATTAAACGGGGTTTATGTTTAAACTTTTGGCTACTGCGCTTTTTTTGTGTAGTTTTTCATATAAGGATTCGAGACAAAGTGAAATTTGTAGTTGCCATTGACACTAACAAGTGGTTAACGGATTGTATAAGTGTGTATTTATGTTTGAATTAATAAATATGACAGTATCAAATATTTCAAAAGGTTGTTTGCACGTAAATGTGAATTCGCACGTTATAAAAACCGTTTGAGCATTCACAATAAGCATATACAAAAAAGAGAAGCAGTACGTGTCAGAGACACAGCCGTTTTTGCCTGTAGCGACGCAGGCTTCAAGAGAAATGTTCCCGAGATTGGTTTTCCTTTCAGAAATAATGATATTATCACTTCGGGTTTCTTCTATTTTCTGTAGAATGCTATCATAATCTTTAAATTACTATTGTTGACATTGGAGGTTGCTCAGTTCACTTTTAAATAAAGGAAATTATTTACATTTTAAGGTTTTTCTTTTGCAGTTAAATTTTGGTTATACAATGATTAAATAGTTGAAAAAAGCCAACATGTGGTATATCTGAAAGCTTAAATACAAAATCTTGAACGTTTTTTATCCTCAACCAATACATGCGTGCATTAAAATATTGATCGTGCGAAAAACCCAAAATGGTTGTGAGATTTGTAACTCAAATATATAAAAACTGGTAAAGACATTTTTTTTTCTAAAGCAAATCGCTTGAAAACTATATATTCCTACGTAAACTGAGATTTTCGCGTGTATGTTATAAACCTCAATAATATTGTTGCCATTATTGGATATATCATATCAAATATAATCTGCAAATGTAATTACGTCGAAACAATAGAGCATGCTTGCGGTCATGAAAGATTTGTTAGAATTAAATAGAATTTAATGGAATTAGGATGATGAGTTTGATATGGATTCTGACGTCTGTCACTTTTCCATTTTATCGCCTGCGTCAGAATTGTAAGGAATCAATACAATGAAACATCAGACATGACAAAAGGAAATATATATATATAATTGAAGTGATAATATCATTATTGCTTTTGTGCTGTGATGTTAAGGTTCTATGTGCCAGTATAATTATTTTTATTCGCAAAACTTGATTTTGTTTTGCTATTTGCTTGCCATTTACTCATATACAAAATTAGTTTAACTTAATTGTGAATACATTTTTAAACTGATGCATCACTATCGAGTTCTCTTTTTGGGTTAAAAACAAAAGCAGAAGTGTTATCAGAGGAATAAAATGTCTATCAATTGGGGGCTCGAGCCCATTATCTATGTGTTCAAAAGTGGACATACACAACTATTAAATGATTGCATTTTTCAGATCTGGGCAGTCTTTATGTCATGTATTGTCGTATTGTCGACAGTTTTACTCTGCATCGCAACCTTGCCCGTATCATTTGACAAAAGTTCTGAAGAGGAAGTTCAAGTCGTCCAAAGAATTGCTGTCATTTTCGGCTTCAAAAACCAGACGGGTAAACAGTTTGAAGAGTTGAAATGGAATGATGCATTGTTAATAAGCATGGCGGCTTTTACATTAGTTTTGACAGCAGAGATATTGGTCTGTTTCACCTCATGCCCGATTAAGAGACGGTTCTGGAACACACGCAGAGTTCTTACCTTTCTTGGCTACATCTGCTTTTGGATAATTTTTAGTTTAGAGTTTAATCTCGATAGTTTGACCACAAAACCTGCTCTTGTACTATTTGTGATCGTGCGGTATGGAATTATTCTGCAGTTATTTCGACTTTTTGATTTTGCACGCGCAATTAAGTCGTTTAACATTATGGCACTTACCGTTCGTTCCTCAAAAGAGGAACTTATAATGGTTCTCTTTTTGACGGCAATACTTGTGTGTCTGTTTGGATTTTTCATGTTTGCAGCCGAATACTCATTTAACGAGAAAATGAATAACGCTTTCAGCGCCATGTACTGGGCCTTGATCACCATGACAACAGTCGGATACGGAGATTACGTACCGGTAACAATATTAGGTCATGTGGTTGCGTGCGCATGCGCAGTGTGCGGTGTAATAATTTTGGCTTTGCCAATTGGTGTCATATCTTCAAAATTTTACACGTTTTATAATTATCACAAATATGCAGAGAAACACGTGACCGAGTATGGAAATCATATTAAAGCGAAAGTATGCCCGTGTGGAACCAAATGAATGACTACAAAAGTATGGCTCTGTTACATCATGATAGCCATTTTTAACTTCAAGACACGAAACATGATTTGAATAGAAAAATGTTTGATGCACCATGTTTTTTTTTTTTAATTTAAAATTTAAAAAATGCACATTTATCTGTAATTATATGTACTCGTAAAGAACCTGGTTGTAAACTACTTTATCATTTGTAGTACATGTACTGTCAGATGCGTATATGCAGCCTTCTTTATCCAATCAGATTGGGCTACCAACGCTGGTCAAAGTTCACGACTACAAAGACAAGATTTCATCATTTATTGAAATTTGCCGCGTGGTGAATTCTTTCAGTAACTTTGTTTTTCTAGAAGTTTATTGTACGAATGTTGGTCTGAAAGCGCGAAAAGGATTTGAAACAATCCTTGAAAGAAGTATTGTATAATTCACTGACATTGTTTCTTGTAATTTGTATGTACTCTACACACTAAATCCATAGGAATCTTACACTATTCAGTTGGAATTAATACAATGTCCAACTGATCGGTATTAACGCACTTTTACCGTAAACCCATCGGTTGGTTAGACTCGCAGTCAGGTTTACTTCAGAAGTTTGTTCTGTTCCAGAACCTGATGTTTCTGATTTTAAATATTGTACTGCTTGTGTTGCCATAAAAACACAATTATTTAAACCTCAACAGAAAGTACGTAGAAGCTTATATGTATGCATTTAATGGTGTGAATATATATGTTGTTTGGAGGGCTTTTGATCTAGCAACTGTTCTATTTTTTACACAATTGAACTTTCAAACCAGGAAGCATAACATTTTATTGTACAAATCCGCCTTTATTACATGGGTGTCATATTTCTGTGTAAAAGGGAAGTTTATACAATAAAGACTATATGTTTTCACATATAAAACACATTGTAATTAAAACATATTAAACAAGTCCACACTGATTTTGTTGCTACATGGTTATCAAATATTTACAATCACATCATAAAATATGAACAGAAAAAATCAACTTATATAGTTCAATCAGTTTTCTGGCATTTTAATCCCAAATGCAGCAACCAACACATTTATCACCGTGATGGCAAATACGAAGCCGACGATGATGTTATTGAGACGGTTGGCGCTACGTCTTCCCTCTAAATGCTTGTATTCCATACCTCCAAGGACAAGCAGCAAAGCTCCTGTCGCCATCTGGAAAGGAATGGAATACTATTTTGACAAAACGAAAACGATATTTAAGTGTTTTTTCGCTGGCTGTTGCTCTAAAAGCCAGCATTTAAAATCCCAGTCTACGAGGAGTACATCCTAAATAAAAATCAGGAGAGGGTAATTTTATGTAGTGGAATATAATTTTGACACACACGTATATTCAACGTTTTTTTATTGAGGTTCCAATCCCATGCCTCCAAGGACCAGTAGTAAAGGCCATGGAACAACCTTGAATTTGGAATGATAACTTCTAAGTAATATAATACAATTTTGACCAGAAAACAACTATATTCAACGTTGGCTGTTTCCCAAAATGATTGCATTAGATGCCTCTTCCAAAGACCAGCTGCGAAGCCCCTATCACAATCTTAAATGGGGAATTGGTTTTAAAGAAATACAGGTATGAAAAGCCAAGTCTTCCTTCTAAATGCTTGCTTTTAATGCCAATAAAAAGCAACACATCAGTAACAATCTGGAAACAAATAAAGTGAAAACGTTTTTCGTTGTTCTTCTAAATGCGTGCTTTCTGAACTAGGAACTTCCAGGAGAATTGATGCACAGGATTTTATCACTAACACCATATCAGTAGACAAAAAGATATCCAAATGATTGCAAACTGCTATTTACGTTCAATAGTGTGGCTGATTTTTCCATGCGATTGCAAAGACAATGTTGACGACGACATTACTGATACAGTCAGTATTACGCTGTTCCACTAAATGATTATATAACATACCTCCAAGGACCAGGTAACAATCTCGAATAAATGTGTTAAAATTCAAACGCTTAAGGGCAATATTAAACGTTTGATACAAAAGATGTCTTTTTCGTATTTAAATGAACTTGGACCATATCGAAAGAAAAGAAGGACGAGAACACTAACTATATACAGATCAGTTAGGAATTCCGAAACAATAAAGAGTTTGCATTACGCCGGATGCATGTGTCTATACAGGTGAGGATTGCGAGCTACATCATCCAAGAAGTTGTTTAGAATAAAACGCATGAGATCAACAATTAACCTTTTTAAGAATTGAAAATATATTACCTTAAGGAAGTGTTGCTAATCATCGACCAGAACATAAAATCAACGTAAAAGAATTACGTTGGTGATCTGTCTGTAGTGTTGGTGTATCTCGTTCAGTTGCATTTGTGCCCTGGTAGGGTTTTTACTTTACTTATTGATTACTTGCGTATGTTTGTATTATCAAAATTAGACACGAGATATTGTTTTCTTCAAAGGCACTATACTTAGCAATAAGAACATGCACATATATTGATTAAATATCACTCTAATCACCCATTCGCACATTGACACGTACATTTGTCTTACCTGAAGTGTTACAGAAAGACTGATGAGCACCAGGTTTGGGTAATAAAAATCCGCGGCGGATCCAATACTAAGAAGGGACATCAATTGGGTTGCATTTGCAACTAGAAGCCCAATATCCAGGAGGCCCTCCGCCAGGATCTTCTTGGTGTTGTAGCTGCTGAAGCCTAATGAGGAGTTGCCGTCAGCCTGGCGAGGAATTGAATCGCAAATAAAAGAGGTAGCTGTTAAAGTACCTATTATTTTGGAGGAGAGTAAAAAAGGCCATTAATAAAAATATTTAAGGTAATATATTTATTTAAAATTAGTTTAAAACATTACAGATACAGGTGCTGCTAAATATAAAATTTTATTCGTTACTTGGGTAAACAAAAGTTCATGTTATCGACTTTGATTTAGCTGCACCGCACTTACTTTGGTGAAAGATGGGCATCCTTTTCAAAAACTAAACCACTCTCAGACCAAGTAGTATGACAGTTATAATACTTTGGTGTAAAGCATGAATCTGTTATCAATCGCTCACAAACGGAAATTTGTAAGTAGTATCTACAAACGTTTGACGTCAATAAATCATGCATATTAGTCCGTAAGTCATGTCAGGTGAGAGACGTTGTGGTTTCTTGATTTTAATTTTAATATGCGATTGTTTCTTTAAATTGCTTTGTTTAAGAACAAAAGGGACCGGGCGCGTTGTTCTTAGACGGCGGCTGGCATGGGGACTAGGTTCTTACTTCTGACCGATATGAAGTCACTTTACGTCACCGGCTGTCACCTGGGCCCTCCCATACGGTTAACGTGGAGACCTTATTTCGCGTTTTTGAACACTTTTGCATTGACATAGAAAGCTGGGACAGCGCGCGTTGTTCTTAGACGGCGGCTGGCATGGTGACTACGTTCTTACTTCTGACCGATATGACGTCACTTTACGTCACCGGCTGTCAGCTGTGCCCTCCCATACGGTTAACGTGGGAACATCGTTTTGCGTTTTTGAACAATTTTGCGTTAAAGAAGAAGGTTTGGACCGGGCGCGTTGTTCTTAGACGGCGGCTGGCATGGGGACTAGGATTTTACTTCTGACCGATATCACGTCACTTTGCGACACCGGCTGTCACCTGGGCCTTCTCATACGGTTAACGTGGGGACCTCGTTGCACGTTTTCGAACAGTTTTGCGTTGACGTAGAAAGTTGGGACCGGGCGCGTTGTTCTTAGACTGCGGCCCGCATGGGGACTACGTTCTTTCTTTTTACCGATATGACGCCACTTAACGTCACCGGCTGTCACCTGGGCCCTCCCATAAGGTTAACGTCGGGACCTCGTTTCGCGTTTTTAAACACTTTCGCGTTGACGTAGAAGGGTCGGACCGGGCCCTACCATACGGTTTACGTGGAGACCTCGTTTCGCGTTTTTAAACACTTTCGCGTTGACGTAGAAGGATGGGACCGGGTGCCTTGTTCATAGACGGCGGCTCGCATGCGGACTACGTTCTTACTTCTGACCGATATGACGGCACTTTACCTCACCGGCTGTCACCTGGTCCCTACCATACGGTTAACGTGGGGACCTCGTTTCGCGTTTTTGAACAATTTTGCGTTGACGTAGAAGGCTGGGACCGGGCGCGTAGTTCTTAGACGGCGGCTGGCATGGGGACTACGTTCTTACTTCTGACCGATATGACGTCACGTTACGTCACCGGCTGTCACCTTGGCCCTCCCATACGGTTAACGTGGGGATCTCGTTTCGCGTTTTTGAACACTTTCGCGTTGACGTAGAAGGCTTGGACCGCGCGCGTTGTTCTTAGACGGCGGCTCACATGGGGACTATCTTCTTACTTCTGACCGATAAGACGTCACTTTACGTCACCGGCTGTCACCTGTGCCTTCCCATACGGTTAACGTGGGAACACCGTTTTGCGTTTTTGAACAATTTTGCGTTAAAGTAGAAGGCTTGGACCGGGCGGGTTGTTCTTAGACGGCGGCTGGCATGGGGACTAGGTTTTTACATCTGACCGATATGACGTCACTTTGCGACACCGGCTGTCACCTGGGCCTTCTCATACGGTTAACGTGGGGACCTCCTTTCGCGTTTTCGAACAGTTTTGCGTTGACGTAGAAAGTTGGGACCGGGCGCGTTGTTCTTAGACTGCGGCTCGCGTTGGGACTACGTTCTTACTTTTTACCGATATGACGTCACTTAACGTCACCGGCTGTCACCTGGGCCCTCCCATAAGGTTAACGTGGGGACCTTGTTTCTCGTTTTTAAACACTTTTGAGTTGACGTAGAAGGGTCGGACCGGGTCCACCGATACGGTGAACGTGGGGACCTCGTTTCGCGTTTTTGAAATCTTTCGTTTTAACGTAGAAGGCTGGGACCGCGCGCGTTGTTCTTAGACGGCGGCTCGCATGGGGACTACGTTCTTATTTCTGACCGATATGACGTCACTTTACGTCACCGGCTGTCACCTGGGCCCTCCCATACGTTTAACGTGGGGATCTCGTTTCGCGTTTTTGAACACTTTCGCGTTAAGGTAGAAGGCTGAGACAGCGCGCGTTGTTCTTAGACGGCGGCTCGCATGGGGACTACGTTCTTATTTCTGAAAGATATGACGTCACTTTATGTCACCGGCTGTCACCTGGGCCCTCCCATACGGTTAACGTGGGGATCTCGTTTAGCGTTTTTGAAAACTTTCTCGTTGACGTAGATGGCTGGGACTGAGCGCGTTGTTCTTAGACGGCAGCTCGCATGGGGACTACGTTCTTACTTCAGACCGATATGACGTCACTTTACGTCACCGGCTGTCACCTGGGCCCTCCCATACGGTTAACGTGAGGATCTCGTTTAGCGTTTATGAACACTTTCGCGTTGACGTAAATGGCTGGGACAGCGCGCGTTGTTCTAAGACGGCGGCTCGCATGGGGACTATGTTCTTACTTCTGACCGATATGACGTCACTTTACTTCACCGGCTGCCACCTGGGCCCTCCCATACGGTTAACGTGGGGATCTCGTTTCGCGTTTTTGAACACTTTCGCCCCTCCCATACGGTTAACGTTGGAATCTCGTTTCGCGTTTTTGAACACTTTCACATTGACGTAAAAGGCTAGGACGGCGCGCGTTGTTCTTAGACGGCGGCTCGCATGGTAACTACGTTCTTAGTTCTGACCGATATGACGTCACTTTACGTCACCGGCTGTCACCTGGACCCTCACATACTGTTAACGTGGGGATCTCGTTTCGCGTTTTTGAACACTTTCGCGTTGACGTAGAAGGCTTGGACCGCGCGCGTTGTTCTTAGACGGCGGCTCGCATGGGGACTATCTTCTTACTTCTGACCGATAAGACGTCACTTTACGTCACCGGCTGTCACCTGTGCCTTCCCATACGGTTAACGTGGGAACACCGTTTTGCGTTTTTGAACAATTTTGCGTTAAAGTAGAAGGCTTGGACCGGGCGGGTTGTTCTTAGACGGCGGCTGGCATGGGGACTAGGTTTTTACATCTGACCGATATGACGTCACTTTGCGACACCGGCTGTCACCTGGGCCTTCTCATACGGTTAACGTGGGGACCTCCTTTCGCGTTTTCGAACAGTTTTGCGTTGACGTAGAAAGTTGGGACCGGGCGCGTTGTTCTTAGACTGCGGCTCGCGTTGGGACTACGTTCTTACTTTTTACCGATATGACGTCACTTAACGTCACCGGCTGTCACCTGGGCCCTCCCATAAGGTTAACGTGGGGACCTTGTTTCTCGTTTTTAAACACTTTTGAGTTGACGTAGAAGGGTCGGACCGGGTCCACCGATACGGTGAACGTGGGGACCTCGTTTCGCGTTTTTGAAATCTTTCGTTTTAACGTAGAAGGCTGGGACCGCGCGCGTTGTTCTTAGACGGCGGCTCGCATGGGGACTAAGTTCTTATTTCTGACCGATATGACGTCACTTTACGTCACCGGCTGTCACCTGGGCCCTCCCATACGTTTAACGTGGGGATCTCGTTTCGCGTTTTTGAACACTTTCGCGTTAAGGTAGAAGGCTGAGACAGCGCGCGTTGTTCTTAGACGGCGGCTCGCATGGGGACTACGTTCTTATTTCTGAAAGATATGACGTCACTTTATGTCACCGGCTGTCACCTGGGCCCTCCCATACGGTTAACGTGGGGATCTCGTTTAGCGTTTTTGAAAACTTTCTCGTTGACGTAGATGGCTGGGACCGGGCGCGTTGTTCTTAGACGGCAGCTCGCATGGGGACTACGTTCTTACTTCAGACCGATATGACGTCACTTTACGTCACCGGCTGTCACCTGGGCCCTCCCATACGGTTAACGTGAGGATCTCGTTTAGCGTTTATGAACACTTTCGCGTTGACGTAAATGGCTGGGACAGCGCGCGTTGTTCTAAGACGGCGGCTCGCATGGGGACTATGTTCTTACTTCTGACCGATATGACGTCACTTTACTTCACCGGCTGCCACCTGGGCCCTCCCATACGGTTAACGTGGGGATCTCGTTTCGCGTTTTTGAACAATTTCGCCCCTCCCATACGGTTAACGTTGGAATCTCGTTTCACGTTTTTGAACACTTTCACATTGACGTAAAAGGCTAGGACGGCGCGCGTTGTTCTTAGACGGCGGCTCGCATGGTAATTACGTTCTTAGTTCTGACCGATATGACGTCACTTTACGTCACCGGCTGTCACCTGGACCCTCACATACTGTTAACGTGGGGATCTCGTTTCGCGTTTTTGAACACTTTCGCGTTGACGTAGAAGGCTGGGACCGCGCGCGTTGTTCTTAGACGGCGGCTCGCATAGGGACTACGTTCTTACTTCTGACCGATATGACGTCACTTTGCCTCACCGGCTTCCACCTGGGCCCTCCCATACGGTTAACGTGGGGATTTCGTTTCGCGTTTTTGTACACTTTTGCGTTGACGTAGAAGGCTGGGACCGCGCGCGTTGTTCTAAGACGGCGGCTGGCATGGGGACTACGTTCTTACTTCTGACCGATATGACGTCACTTTACGTCACCGGCTGTCACCTGGGCCCTCCCATACGGTTAACGTGGGGACCTCGTTTCGCGTTTTTGAACACTTTCGCGTTGACGTAGAAGGCTGGGACCGCGCGCGTTGTTCTTAGACGGCGGCTCGCATGGAAACTTCGTTCTTATTTCTGACCGATATGACGTCACTTTACGTCACCGGCTGTCACCTGGGCCCTCCCATACGGTTAACGTGGGGATTTCATTTCGCGTTTTTGAAATCTTTCGCGTTAACGTAGAAGAGTGGGACCGCGCGCGTTGTTCTTAGACGGCGGCTCGCATGGGGACTACGTTCTCATTTCTGACCGATATGACGTCACTTTACGTCACCGGCTGACAACTGGGCCCTCCCATGAGGTTAACGTGGGGATCTCGTTTCGCGTTTTTGAACACTTTCGCGTTGACGTAGAAGGCTGGGACTGAGCGCGTTGTTCTTAGACGGCTGCTCGCATGGGGACATTCAAGACCTTAACGGACCTCATACCATTTTGGGTCCGGTGATATCTTCGAGATTAGCTCCCTCTTACCAGCTATATGGAAGCGCGTTAAAAGTACGAACAGTCGCAAAAATTGGGCATAGTTTGACGCGTTAGTTGACGATGACCAGATATCATTCAAGGCACCCCAATGGGTGCTTCTTGTAGGGTTTAGAGTCCCCTAAAAGGGAAAATTGGTCCCAGCCTCGTCGGATTCAGGGATGCTGAGATAACTTCGATGGTGCATACTCCAGTTTTAGGCATTTTTCGCTGCATTTTAGAGTATAGAATAGCCTTATAGGCGAATGGAACCGGTGGTCGAATATAATTCCAGGCACCGCGAAGGGTGCTTCATGTAGGTCACCTAGAGCCCTTAATGTCAAGACCTTAACGGACCTCATACCATTTTTGGGTCCGGAGATATCTTCGAGATTAGCTCCCCCTGACCCGCTATATGGGAGCGCGTTCAAAGTACGAACAGTCGCAAAAAATGGACATACTTTGACGCGTTAGTTGACAGTGACCAGATATCATCCCAGGCACCCCAAGGAGTGCTTCTTGTAGGGTTTAGAGTCCCCTACAAGTGAAAATTAGTCCTAGCCTCGTCAGATGCAGGGATGCTGAGATAACTTCGAGGGTGCATTCCCCAGTTTTAGGCATTTTTCGCTGCATTTTAGAGTATAGAATAGCCTTATAGGCGAATGGAACAGGTGGTCGAATATAATTCCAGGCACCCCGAAGGGTGCTTCATTTAGGGAACCGAGAGCTCTAAATTTCAAGACATTAACGGACCTCATACCATTTTTGGGTCCGGAGATATCTTCGAGATTAGCTCCCTCTTACCAGCTATATGGGAGCGCGTTAAAAGTACGAAACGTCGCAGAAAATGGGCATACTTTGACGCGTTAGTTGACGATGACCAGATATCATCCCAGGCACCCCAAGGAGTGCTTCTTGTAGGGTTTAGAGTCCCCTAAAAGAGAAAATTGGTCCCAGCCTCGTCAGATGCAGGGATGCTGAGATAACTTCGATCGTGCATACCCCAGTTTTAGGCATTTTTCGCTGCATTTTAGAGTATAGAATAGCCTTTTAGGCGAATGGAATCGGTGGTCGAATTTAATTCCAGGCACCCCGAAGGGTGCTTCATGTAGGGCACCGAGAGCCCTAAATTTCAAGACCTTAACGGACCTCATACCATTTTTGGGTCCGGAGATATCTTCGAGATTAGCTCCCACTTACCAGCTAATACTTTGACGCGTTAGTTGACGGTGACCGGATATCATCCCAGGCACCCCAAGGGGTGCTTCTTGTTGGGTATAGAGTCCCTTAAAAGGGAAAATTGGTCCCAGCCTCGTCAGATGCAGGGATGCTGAGATAACTTCGATTGAGCATGCCCCAATTTTAGGCATTTTTCGCTGCATTTTAGAGTATAGAATAGCCTTATAGGCGAATGGAACCGGTGGTCGAATATAATTTCAGGCACCCCGAAGGGTGCTTCATGTAGGGCACCGAGAGCCCTAAATTTCAAGACGTTAACGGACCTCATACCATTTTTGGGTCCGGAAATATCTTCGAGATTAGCTCCACATTACCAGCTATATGGGAGCGCGTTAAAAGTACGAATAGTCGCAAAAAATGGGTATACTTTGACGCGTTAGTTGACATTGACCAGATATCATCCCAGGCACCCAAAGGGGTGCATCTTGTAGGGTTTAGAGTCCCCTAAAAGGGAAAATTAGTCCCAGCCTAGTCAGATGCAGGGATGCTGAGATACCTTCGATGGTGCATACCCCAGTTTTAGGCATTTCCGCTGCATTTTAGAGTTTAAAATGGCCTTATAGGCGAATGGAACCGGTGGTCGAATATAATTCCAGGCACCGCGAAGGGTGCTTCTTGTAGGGCACCGAGAGCCCTAAATTTCAAGACCTCAACGGACCTCATACCATTTTTGGGTCCGGAGATATCTGCGAGATTAGCTCCCCCTTACCTGCTATATTCGAGCCTGTTAAAAGTACGAACAGTCGCAAAAAATGGGCATACTTTGACGCGTTAGTTGACGATGACCAGATATCATCCCTGGCAACCCAATGGTTGCTTCATGTAGGGTTTAGAGTCCCCTAAAAGGTAAAATTTGTCCCAGCCTCGTCATATGCAGTGATGCTGAGATAACTTCGATGGTGCATACCCCAGTTTTAGGCATTTTTCGCTGCATTTTAGAGTATAGAATAGCTTTATAGGCGAATGGAAACGGAGGTCGAATATAATTCCAGGCACCCCAAATGGTCCTTCATGTAGGGCACCGAGAGCCCTAAATTTCAAGACCTTAACGGACCCCATACCATTTTTGGGTCCGGAGATATCTTCGAGATTAGCTCCCACTTACCAGCTATATGGGAGCGCGTTAAAAGTACGAAAAGTCGCAGAAAATGGGCATACTTTGACGCGTTAGTTGACGGTGACCAGATATCATTCCAGGCACCCCAAGGGGTGCTTCTTGTAGGGTTTGGAGTCCCCTAAAAGGGAAAAATTAGTCCCAGCCTCGTCAGATGCAGAGATGCTGAGATAACTTCGATTGTGCATACCCCAGTTTTAGGCATATTTCGCTGTATTTTAGAGTATAGAACAGCCTTATATGCGAATGGAACCGGTGGTCGAATATAATTCCAGGCACCCCGAAGGGTGCTTCATGTAGGGCACCAAGAGCCCTAAATTTTAAGACCTTAACGGACGTCATACCATTTTTAGGTCCGGAGATATCTTCGAGATCAGCTCCCCCTGACCAGCAATATGGGAGCGCGTTATAAGTACGAACAGTCGCAAAAAAATGGGCATACTTTGACGCGTTAGTTGACGGTGACCAGATATCACCCAGGCACCCCAAGGGGTGCTTTTTGTAGGGTTTAGAGGTCCCTAAAAGGGAAAATTGATCCCAGCCTCGTCAGATGCAGGGATGCTGAGATAACTTCGATGGTGCATACCCCAGTTTTAGGCATTATTCGCTGCATTTTAGAGTATATAATAGCCTTATATGCGAATGGAACCGGTGGTCGAATATAATTCCAGGCACCCCGAAGGGTGCTTCATGTAGGGCACCGAGAGCCCTAAATTTCAAGACCTTAACGGACCTCATACCATTTTTGGGTCCGGAGATATCTTCGAGATTAGCTCCCACTTACCAGCTATATGGAAGCGCGTTAAAAGTACGAAACGTCGCAGAAAATGGGCATACTTTGACGCGTTAGTTGACGATGACCAGATATCATCCAGGCACCTCAAGGAGTGCTTCTTGTAGGGTTTAGAGTCCCCTAAAAGGGAAAATTGCTCCCAGCCTCGTCAGTTGCAGGGATGCTGAGATAACTTCGATGGTGCATACCCCAGTTTTAGGCATTTTTCGCTGCATTTTAGAGTATAGAATAGCTTTATAGGCGAATGGAATCGGTGGTCGAATATAATTCCAGGCACCCCGAAGGGTGCTTCATGTAGGGCACCGAGAGCCCTAAATTTCAAGACCTTAACAGACCTCAAACCATTTATGGGTCTCGAGATATCATCGAGATTAGCTCCCCATTACCAGCTATATGGGAGCGCGTTAAAAGTACGAACAGTCGCAAAAATGGGCATACTTTGACGCGTTAGTTGACGGTGACCAGATATCTCCCAGGCACCCCCAGGGGTGCTTTTTATAGGGTTTAGAGTCCCCTAAATGGAACAATTAATCCCAGCCTCATCACGTGCAGGGATGCTGAGATATATTCGATCATGCATACCCCTGTTTTGGGCATTTTTCGCTGCATATTACAGTATAGAATAATCTTATAGGCAAACGGAGCCGGTGATCGAATATCATTCCACGCAACCCGACGGGTGCTTCTTGTAGGGCATCGAGAGCCCTAAATTTTAAGACCTTAGCGGACCTCATACCATTTTTGGTTACGGAGATATCTTCGAGATTAGCTCCCCCTTACAGGCTATATGTAAGCGCGCTAAAAGTACGAACAGTCGCGAAAATTGGCATACTTTGACGCGTTAGTTCCCGGTGACCAAATATTATCCCAGGCACCCCCAGGGGTGCTTCTTGTAGGAATTAAATATCCCTAAATGGCAAAATTGGTCCCAGCCTCATCACGTGCAGGGATGCTGAAATATCTTCGATCATGCATTCCCCTGGTTTGGGCATTTTTCGCTGCATATTACAGTATAGAATAACCTTATAGGGAAACGGAGCCGGTGATTGAATATCATTCCAGGCACCCCGAATGGAAGCTTCTTGTAGTTCATCACGAGCCCTAAAATTTAAGACTTAGCGGACCTCTTATAATTTTTGGTTACGGAGATATCTTCGAGATTAGCTCCCCCTTACAGGCTATATGGGAGCGCGCTTAAAGTACGAACAGTCGCGAAAATTGGCATACTTTGACGCGTTAGTTCCCGGTGACCAAATATCATCCCTGGCACCCCCGTAGTTCTTCTTGTAGGATATAGAGTCCCCTAAATGGCAAAATTGGTCCCTGCTTCATCATGTGCAGAGATGTTGAGGTATCTTCGATCATGCATAACCCTGTTTTGGGCATTTTTCGCTGCATATTACAGTAAAGAATAACATTATAGGCAAACGTAGCCGGTGATCGAATATCATTCCAGGCACCACGACGGGTGCTTCTTGTAGGGCATCCAGAACCCTAAATTTTAAGACCTTAGCGGACCTCATACCATTTTTGGTTACGGAGATATAACTTCGAGATTAGCTGCCCCTTACACGCTATATGGGAGCGCGCTAAAAGTACGAACAGTCGCGAAAATTGGCATACTTTGACGCGTTAGTTCCCGGTGACCAAATATCATCCCAGGCATTCCCAGGGGTGCTTCTTGTAGGGTTTAGAGTCCCCTAAATGGCAAAATTAATCCCAGCCTCATCACATGCAGGGATGCTGAGATATCTTCAATCATGCATACCCCTGTTTTGGGCATTTTTCGCTGCATATTACAGTAAAGAATAACCTTATAGGCAAACGGAGCTGGTGATTGAATATCATTCCAGGCACCCCGATGGTTGCTTCTTGTAGGGCATCGAGAGCCCTAAATTTTAAAACCTTAGCGGACCTCATACCATTTTGGGTTACGGAGATATCTTCGAGATTAGCTCCCCCTTACAGGCTATATGGGAGCGCGCTAAAAGTACGAACAGTCGCGAAAATTGGCATACTTTGACGCGTTAGTTCCCGGTGACCAAATATCATCCCAGGCACCCCCAGGGGTGCTTCTTGTAGGGTTTAGAGTCCCCTAAATGGCAAACTGGTCCCAGCCTAATCACGTGCAGGGATGCTGAGATATCTTCGATCATGCATACCCCTGTTTTGGGCATTTTTCGCAGCATATTACAGTATAGAATAACCTTATAGGCAAACGGAGCCGGTGATCGAATATCATTCCAGGCACACCGACGGGTGATTCTTGAAGGGCATCGAGAGCCCTAAATTTTAAGACCTTAGCGGACCTCATACCATTTTTGGTTACGGAGATATCTTCGAGATTAGCTCCCCCTTACATGCTATATGGGAGCGCGCTAAAAGAACGAACAGTCGCGAAAATTGGCATACTTTGACGCGTTAGTTTCCGGTGACCAAATATCATCACAGGCACCCCCAGGGGTGCTTCTTGTAGGGTATAGAGTCCCCTAAATGGCAAAATTGGTCCCAGCCTCATCACGTGCAGGGATGCTGAGATATCTTCGATCATGCATACCCATATTTTGGGCATTTTTCGCTTCATATTACAGTATAGAATAACTTTATTGGCAAACGGAGCCGGTGATCGAATATCATTATAAGCACCCCGACGGGTGCTTCTTGTAGGGCATCGAGAACCCTAAATTTTAAGACCTTAGCGGACCTCATACCATTTTGGTTACGGAGATATCTTCGAGATTATCTCCCCATTACAGGCTATATGGGAGCGCGCTAAAAGTACGAACAGTCGCGAAAATTGGCATACTTTGACGCGTTAGTTCCCGGTGATCAAATATCATCCCAGGCACCCCCATGGGTGCTTCTTGTAGGATTTAGAGTCCCCTAAATGGCAAAATTAGTCCCAGACTCATCACGTGCAGGGATGCTGAGATATCTTTGATCATGCATACCCCTGTTTTGGGCATTTTTCGCTGCATATTACAGTATAGCATAACCTTATAGGCAAACGGAGCCGGTGACCGAATATCATTCCAGGCACACCGACGGGTGCTTCGTAAAGGGCATCGAGAGCCCTAAATTTTAAGACCTTAGCGGACCTCATACCATTTTTTGGTTACGGAGATATCTTCGAGATTAGCTCCCCCTTACACGCTATATGGGAGCGCGCTTAAAGTACGAACAGTCGCGAAAATTGGCATACTTTGACGCGTTAGTTCCCGGTGACCAAATATCATCCCAGGCACTACCAGGGGTGCTTCTTGTAGGATTTAGAGTCCCCTAAATGGCAAAATTAGTCCCAGCCTCATCACATGCAGGGATGCTGAGATATCTTCAATCATGCATAACCCTGTTTTGGGCATTTTTCGCTGCATATTACAGTATAGAATAACCTTATAGGCAAACGGAGCCGGTGATCGAATATCATTCCAGGCACCTCGACCGAAGCTTCTTGTAGGGCATCGAGAGCCCTAAATTTTAAGATTTTAGCGGACCTCATACCACTTTTGGCTACGGAGATATCTTCGAGATTAGCTCCCCCCCCCTTACAGGCTATATGGGAGCGCGCTAAAAGTACGAACAGTCGCGAAAATTTGCATACTTTGACGCGTTAGTTCCCGGTGACTAAATATCACCCCAGGCACGCCAGGGGTGCTTCTTGTAGGGTTTAGAGTCCCCTAAATGGCAAAATTGGTTCCAGCCTCATCACGTGCAGGGATGCTGAGATATCTTCGATCATGCATACCCCTGTTTTGGGCATTTTTCGCTGCATATTACAGTATAGAATAACCTTATAGGCAAACGGAGCCGGTGATCGAATATCATTCCAGGCACCCCGACGAGTGCTTCTTGTAGGGCATCGAGAGCCCTAAATTTTAAGACCTTAGCGGACCTCATACCATTTTTGGTTACGGAGATATCTTCGAGATTAGCTCCCCCTTACAGGCTATATGGGAGCGCGCTAAAAGTACGAACAGTCGCGAAAATCGGTATACTTTGATGCTTCAGTTCCCGGTGACCAAATATCATCCCAGGCACCCCAAGGGGTGCTTCTTGTAGGGTTTAGAGACCACTAAATGGCAAAATTCGTCCCAGCCTCACTACGTACACTGATACTGAGATATCTCCGATCATGCATACCTCTGTTTAGGGCATTTTTCGCTGCATATTACAGTATAAAATAACCTTATAGGCAAACAGAGCCGGTGATCGATTATCATTCCAGGCACCCCGACGAGTGCTTCTTGTAGGACATCGAGAGCCCTAAATTTTAAGACCTTAGCGGACCTCATACCATTTTGGGTTACGGAGATATCTTCGAGATTAGCTCCGCCTTACAGGCTATATGGGAGCGCTCTAAAAGTACGAACAGTCGCGAAAATTGGCACACTTTGACGCGTTAGTTCCCGGTGACCAAATATCATCCTAGGCACCCCCAGTGGTGCTTCTTGTAGGGTTTAGAATCACTTAAATGGCACAATTGGTCGCAGTCTCACTACGTGCAGTGATACTGAGATATCTTCGATCATGCATACCCCTGTTTTGGGCATTTTTCTCTGCATATTACAGTATAGAATAACTTTATAGGCAAACAGAACCGGTTATCGAATATTATACCAGCCACCCCGACGGGTGCTTCTTGTAGGGCATCGAGAGCCCTAACTTTTAAGACCTTAGCGGACCTCATACCATTTTTGATTACGGAGATATCTTCGAAATTAGCTCCCCCTTACAGGCTATATGGGAGCGCGCTAAAAGTACGAACAGTCGCGAAAATTGGCATATTTTGACGCGTTTGTTCCCGGTGACCAAATATCATCCCAGGCACCCCCAGTGGTGCTTCTTGTTGGGTTTAGAGACCCATAAATGGCAAATTTGGTCCCAGTCTCATTACGTGCAGGGATGCTGAGATATCTTCGATCATGCATACCCATATTTTGGGCATTTTTCGCTGCATATTACAGTATAGAATAACTTTATTGGCAAACGGAGCCGGTGATCGAATATCATTCTAAGCACCCCGACGGGTGCTTCTTGTAGGGCATCGAGAACCCTAAATTTTAAGACCTTAGCGGACCTCATACCATTTTTGGTTACGGAGATATCTTCGATATTAGCTCCCCCTTACAGGCTATATGGGAGCGCTCTAAATGCACGAACAGTCGCGAAAATTGGCATACTTTGACGCGTTAGTTCCCGGTGACCAAACATCATCCCAGGCACCCCCAGTGGTGCTTCTTGTAGGGTTTAGAGTCCCTTAAATGGCAAAATTGGTCGCAGTCTCACTACGTACACTGATACTGAGATATCTTCGATCATGCAAACCCCTGTTTTGGGCATTTTTCGCTGCATATTACAGTAGAGAATAACTTTGTAGGCAAACGTAACCGGTGATCGAATATCATTCCAGGCACCCCGACGGGTGCTTCTTGTAGGGCATCGAGAGCCCTAACTTTTAAGACCTTAGCGGACCTCATACCATTTTTGATTACGGAGATATCTTCGAGATTAGCTCCCCCTTACAGGCTATATGGGATCGCGCTAAAAGTACGAACAGTCGCGAAAATTGGCATATTTTGACGCGTTTGTTCCCGGTGACCAAATATCATCCCAGGCACCCCCAGTGGTGCTTCTTGTAGGGTTTAGAGACCCCTAAATGGCAAATTTGGTCCCAGTCTCATTACGTGCAGGGATGCTGAGATATCTTCGATCATGCATACCCATATTTTGGGCATTTTTCGCTGCATATTACAGTATAGAATAACTTTATTGGCAAACGGAGCCGGTGATCGAATATCATTCTAAGCACCCCGACGGGTGCTTCTTGTAGGGCATCGAGAACCCTAAATTTTAAGACCTTAGCGGACCTCATACCATTTTTGGTTACGGAGATATCTTCGAGATTAGCTCCCCCTTACAGGCTATATGGGAGCGCTCTAAATGCACGAACAGTCGCGAAAATTGGCATACTTTGACGCGTTAGTTCCCGGTGACCAAATATCATCCCAGGCACCCCCAGTGGTGCTTCTTGTAGGGTTTAGAGTCCCTTAAATGGCAAAATTGGTCGCAGTCTCACTACGTACACTGATACTGAGATATCTTCGATCATGCAAACCCCTGTTATGGGCATTTTTCGCTGCATATTACAGTATAGAATAACTTTGTAGGCAAACGTAACCGGTGATCGAATATCATTCCAGGCACCCCGACGGGTGCTTCTTGTAGGATATCGAGAGCCCTAAATTTAAAGACCTTAGCGGACCTCATACCATTTTTGGTTACGGAGATATCTTCGAGATTAGCTCCCCCTTACAGGCTATATGGGAGCACTCTAAAAGTACGAACAGTCGCGAAAATTGGCATATTTTGACGCGTTAATTCTCGGTGACCAAATATCATCTTAGGCACCCCCCAGGGGTGCTTCTTGTAGGGTTTAGAGACCCCTAAATGACAAATTTGGTCCCAGTTTCATCACGTGCAGGGATGCTGAGATATCTTCGATCATGCATACCCCTGTTTTGGGCATTTTTCGCTGCATATTACAGTATAGAATAACCTTATAGGCCCTCCCATACGGTTAACGTGGGGACCTCGTTTCCCGTTTTTGAACACTTTCGCGTTGACGTAGAATGCTGGGACCGCGCGCGTTGTTCTTAGACGGCGGCTCGCATGGCGACTACGTTCTTACTTCAGACCGATATGACGTCACTTTACGTCACCGGCTGTCACCTGGGCCCTCCCATACGGTTAACGTGGGGACCTCGTTTCCCGTTTTTGAACCCTTTCGCGTTGACGTAGAAGGCTGGGACCGCGCGCGTTGTTCTTAGACGGCGGCTCGCATGGCGACTACGTTCTTACTTCAGACCGATATGACGTCACTTTACGTCACCGGCTGTCACCTGGGCCCTCCCATACGGTTAACGTGGGGACCTCGTTTCGCGCTTTTGTACCCTTTCGCGTTGACGTAGAAGGCTGGGACCGGGCGCGTTGTTCTTAGACGGCGGCTCGCATGGCGACTACGTTCTTACTTCAGACCGATATGACGTCACTTTTCGTCACCGGCTGTCACCTGGCCCTCCCATACGGTTAACGTGGGGACCTCGTTTCCCGTTTTTGAACATTTTCGCGTTAACGTAGAAGGCTGGGACCGGGCGCGTTGTTCTTAGACGGCGGCTCGCATGGCGACTACGTTCTTACTTCAGACTGATATGACGTCACTTTACGTCACCGGCTGTCACCTGGGCCCTCCCATACGGTTAACGTGGGGACCTCGTTTCCCGTTTTTGAACACTTTCGCGTTGACGTAGAAGGCTGGAACCGCGCGCGTTGTTCTTAGACGGCGGCTCGCATGGCGACTACGTTCTTACTTCAGACCGATATGACGTCACT
>NC_069135.1:27881246-28078448 GCF_026914265.1 Mya arenaria | reverse complement strand
CTGGTAAAACCTGTCAACTTTTAAATACATTAAATTATATAACTTCACTCTCGCTCCAGAAGCATGTAAATATTCAGGACATGGTTCTCATGTTCTTCAAAGAACCATGAGGATAAGCACGAAGCAGAGAACACTTCCAATCCATCTATACAGCTGCTTCAATGAACAACCAGTTGTTTACCATTTCGAAGTTCACAAATTGTTGCATTATCACCATTGATGGAAATAGCGATTGACTCATGAACTTCCCTAAATTCTGCATATTATGATCGTCAAAATAGCCAACAAATATTTACTTTGTTAAAAATGGCCGCGTTATGTCTACAGGAAATGACGATTAGTGTATACTCGGTAAAATAAGGAACCGTTTTTTTTGTTGCTGTGACATTTAATAATTGTTTTCGTATTAGCAATTTGTTAATTTTGCTTAAACAGAATATATTTTGTTCTTATTTTGCTCAATAAAGTGAATTCTGTAACTTCTGACTTCGTTCCGCTGTAGTAGCCTCCCTTGATTTCATTACTCAAAACAACGTAACACAATCAAATTCATAGGCGTATTTGACAGATGGCGGTATATTTAAATCAAATTGAAACTGAAAAATAAAAGGAATTATTAAATAGGCAGGTATATAATAAATGGAACATTACGATAGAACGCTTTTCTGGTGACCTGCATCACGTCTCGTTCGGTGAGTAAACATGTATCCGTCTCGAACTGCGGTCTCGACGGATACGTGTTTACACACTGACCTCGACGTGATACAGGTCACCAGAAAAGCATCCTATCATATTATCCTCTATATATCGCTTAATTGATTGAATAAGGGTTATAAAGATATTGATCGGACTACATACAAGATGCCTCACGCTGCAGATAAAACAGGTGTAAAGAAGTATATATATTAAAAAATGGGGGTAAATAATTGTGATACAGGGTCATCTAAGGAACATTTTATTAAAATAATTTGAAAATCGATCCAGTGGAGAAAAACATTTTTAATGTTTTACATTTCGGTTGCCATGGCAAACAGAATTCCACATGTAATCTGGAAGCGGAATAATCATGTAAAGTTTAAAATTGTCATTGTGGTTTAGGAGAAATTGTTTGAAGGAAAATGTTGACGATGGACCACGGACAATCACCCTATCATAATAGCTCACTCTGAACACTTTGTGATCAGGTGTGCTAAAAGTATACATAGTGAGGGTATTGTTACATTATTACCCAACACAAGAAGAAACAGTGCAGTTCCAGCAGCTGCTCCGGCTATGATAAGGATGCTCTCGAACTTTGGTTTGTACTTAATGTACCCCAAAGTTGTATGGATGTTTCCTATTGTCACCTAAAATTTAAAGAAAAAAAGGAATATCATAGTCAAGTGTTCCATATTATTATTAGGTTACTCCCCATCACTAATCATTTCACTCTGTGCTTCATCCTGTACCGTGGGCCATTATCTGGCAAAGTTGTGTTTACTGTTAATGAAACATAATAAGAAAGTTAAGCTTCACATGTCGCAGCATACTTGTCAGAAACGTGTTGCTCATGATTGCAGGCAAAAACAATATTGCGCAAGATGTACAAAGCGCCACGATCACCAAAATCACAAAAGGTTGCCATTCCCATTTCCTTACCAAAATGAATTTTAACCAACCATCGATAGTCAGGTATTCTATTATACTCAGTTACTTGTGATAAGTTAATGGATAATTTGGGAATAAAGACCAACTCTACTTATAACAATTAGTTCTGCTAGCGTACATACATTGACTTCAGGTAAAGTAGCTCCCGGTATTCCTGGCTGCGGTTGAGAACTTGGGGCCTTGCATCGCATGAAATCGCCTTCAAGCTCCACAACATTACATACATCTATTCCAATAGTAATGTTGATGTCGTGCTTCGCCGCAACAAGGTTAAGATTTTCACCCTATAAAACAATATTGTTAAAAGACTATGAATCTTTACTCATAAATTAAGACAAAGATGGGGCCTTAATGATGGATGACTTAATTAGAAACGAAAACAAAAAAAATAGTATTAAATTGCATGAAATCTATCACCATATTAGTTAATTACATGCAAAACTTTTATCATAATAGTAAATTGCTAGCAAACCTATTGTCATATTAGTAAATTGATGAGAATCGATCACCATAATAGTAAATTCATGCAAAAATATCACCATATTATTATTACATTGCATGCAAACCTATCATATTAACAGTTAATTGCACGCAAAAACTACAACCTTGTTAATTACATGTAAAAGTAACAATATTAATAACTTTAACGCAAACCTATACCCACATAATTTGCATGCAAATTTGAACCACATTATTGCATAACATGCAATAATACAATGAAACTACAGGGACAAACACATTAGTCGCAAGTCCAAAAATAAACTTTTGAGGCACAGAGCAAAACTATAATCATATTACTGAATTACATGCAAAACTAACCATGTCAATAAATAATGTGCAACAATCATATTAATAAATAGCATCGAAAACTATAACCCTTCAAGTAATTTGCATGCAAAATTATAGCCATAATAGTAGTATGCATGCAAAATGTTAACCATGTAAGTAAATTGCATGCACAACTGGAACATCATTAGTGAATAAAATGCTTAACTATAACCATATTAGTTAATTACATACAAAAATATTATCATGCTAATGAGTGGCATGCAAAACTTTAAACCACGAGTAAATGAATTCCATCATTTATCTATGCTATTTAATGACATGCAAAAGTTCAAAATGCGCAACTTGCACCATAAAAGTAAATTCTTTGCCATGTTTTAACGAAAATGACTTTTTATCACCTTTATTTCCAAATACTGCTGATCTGATTGGTAAAGCAAAACGCCCTGGTCAAACTTGCTGATAGATGGGTCATGGAAGTATGATATATTAAAGGAATGTTCAACTCCATCCAACTTTACAATGATCGTGACAGTAACACATTCCACACATTGTGCAGATCTTTTCTTTCTTTTGTTACTTGAAGACGCCTTGGCATTAAGTTCTTGTATAATTCCCTTTGAAGCAGGTGGTACTCTACATAGAACTTGAGCAGAGGAGTTGGTATCAATCACACATTGTTCAACCTGCAAAGACAACTAGTTTTCAGTTGTGACTAAAATATGGGTAACAAAACGATGGCATGAAAACTTCACCGCAATCATGTTTGAAATTGCAAAATTAGTTTTCTATGATTTTAAATTAATATTACAGTAACTACATGTATATAATTGCTGATGTAACAGGTGGATGCAACTGTTTGGTTTTCTCAGATGAACAAATATTTTATTATGGTTACAGAAATGACCATGGTCAATTGCACAGATGTGAGGTGCTTCTATTAGCATTGTCACAAAGTTTCTTGAGAATACTATGAAAATATTTACAGTGAATGAGTGAATGAGTGAATGAATGAATAAATGAATGAGTGAGTGAGTGAGTGAGTGAGTGAGTGAGTGAGTGAGTGAGTGAGTGAGTGAGTGAGTGAGTGAGTGAGTGAGTGAGTGAGTGAGTGAGTGAGTGAGTGAGTGAGTGAGTGAGTGAGTGAGTGAGTGAGTGAGTGAGTGAGTGAGTGAGTGAGTGAGTGAATTATCAATTAAATGACTTAATATACATTAACACAAAAGCTGTCGTAGGACAGCGCGCTCGACTATACACCGCTTTGTCTTGGAAGTAATTATAATAATGATGCAAAAACAACAAAAAATGAAAAATAAAACTAAACAAGATACGCCGAAATGTAAGAGAACCAGTTTTTTTTATTGATTGACAGAAGAACCTCAGCCTGTTTTTGAAATTCATTTTCAATTGTTTATGCTTTTTAGTAACAGTGACGAGTTGCTGAGATATTATCCTATGTGTGCTAACATGCAAGACCTTAACCAGAATTTCAAAGTCGCATAATAAAGGGGCAAAAATTATAAAATATGACAGATAGAGTTATCTTACTTGATTAAAGAAGAAGGTTAAATGGTTGGGAGCCTGTGTGTAAAGTTTCAATGCAATACATGATGTATTTGCTGAGGTATTGACTGAAAAGTGGTTACATGCAAAATCTCAATCAATTTGAATTTAATGCAAACTAGAGTTATCCAACTTGGTTAATTAAGCAGGTTGGATGGTTGAGTACCATTGTCTCAATGCAATACCTTTAGTAGTTGCTGAGATATTAACCTATGTGTGCTTGCATGCAAGACCTTAACCAGAATTTTTAAGTCGAATAATGAAAGGCAATTATTTGCATTAAATGCAAACTAGAGTTATCTAACTTGGTTAATTAAGTAGGTTGGATGGTTGAGTACCATTGTATCAAGTCTCAATTGCTGAGATATTAAGCTATGTGTGCTTGCATGCAAAACCTTAACCAGAATTTCTAAGTCGAATATTAAAGGGCAATTATTTGCATTTAATGCAAAGAAAAGTCGAAAAAAGGCCTAATATTTGCATTAAATGCAAACTAGAGTTATCTTACTTGGATTTATCTAACTTGGATAATTAATTAGGTTTAATGGTTGAGTACCACTGTAAAAAGTCTCAATGCAATACCTCAAGTAGTTGCTGAGATATTAAACTATGTGTGCTTGCACGCAAAACCTTAACCAGAATCTCTAAGTCGAATAATAAAGGGCAATTATTTGCATTAAATGCAAACAAGAGTTATCTAACTTGGTTAATTAAGTAGGTTTGATGGTTGAGTACCACTGTATCAAGTCTCAATGCAATAGTCCTAGTAGTTGCTGAGATATTAACCTATGTGTGCTTGCATGCAAAACCTTAACCAAGGTGTGACACCGACGCCGACGCTTGGGTAAGTAGTATAGCTCTCCATATTCTTCGAAAAGTAGAGCTAAAATGCATAAAACATAAATATTTGAACTTAAATATATAAATTTGCGATTTTTTGTCAGCAGTCTTATATGACTGGTGTCCATGCATTTTCGCAACAATGGCTCGTTCCAAGACAAAAAATAAAAAAGTTGTCAAAACCTTCAATCCGTGAGTGTACAGCTTTAAGCTCTAGATTTTTAAGGTTGAAAATCGACATTAAGAGGTATGTTAGTGAACATTTACTAACTTATTTACTGGCTATAATCATAAAATTTGTGTTTCACTTAATCCACATTACACTGTAAACCAGATTGTCATCAAAGAAACTTTTTTCTGTTACGAATCTCAGGACAATTATTTAAAAAAAAATACTGTTCGATATCATAATTGTAAAAACAAGCGGCCCAAAAGGGCCTATGCTCTACTGGCATGGCTCTTGTGCTAATTTCAATTCAGAGCATGTATGTATGAGTAATAGGCAACAAATATATAGTTCACTTTTTGTGTTTGGGTTAGCTAAAAATAGCTGCATGTTCAATATCTGAGGACGAAAAGTGTTGTAAGCAGATAAGTTGCATGAACTATTTTAATATGTGCCAAGTAAAGGTAATCTTAGGGTAAAAAATAATTTCAAAACTGTACTCATGGTCTGTAGCTTTAAAAATGAAAAAGCTTGTCATAAGCTCAAAGTCAAGGACATCTGAGGACAACATTGATGCTCGTTTGCAAAACTGTGCACATGGTCAAAATTTCATTGCTGTAGCTTTAAAATTTAAAAAAGAAAGTCAAAAAAGGTGGGGCCAGCTTTTGCCCAAGGGGCATAATTTCAAATGTTTTGCTAGACGGTCATCATATGATGCTCCACAAAAAAATATCAAAGGTATGGGCCTTGTGGTTTGAAACAAGACGATTTTGAAAATTTTCTTAAATAAGTCTCTAGGAAAATTGTCAACCCCGGGGCAGTGCCAGTTTTGACCCAGGGGGAATAATTTGAACAACCATGGTAGTGGACAACTAAATAAAGCCTGATTCAAAATAGCAAGGATCTGCATAGCTGTTCCAGACAAAAGGTTTTTAACACTTCCCAATTTAAGTATACCAAACCCGTGAACCCCGGGTATGGCCAGTTATGACCCAAGGGGCATAATTTGAACAAACATTTACAAGCAATTGTGACTTTACATGTAAACTTGGCTAAAAATAAACTTTGCTTATGTAGACTTGGCTAAAAATAGACTTAGCTAAAAATAACACGTTTTTATACTTTCAAGACCCATAGTCTAAGCATGCATGATCGGATCTGGCTTGTTTTCAAAATGATCAAAGCTTTAATGGAAATCTAAATGCTGTACAAGTTTCATCGAGATAAAATTAAAACTGAAGACTGTATCATGTTCACAAGCAATTGTTTACAGACGCAAATACTTTTTTATACTATCAAGGCCATAATCTAGGCATGAATGGGCAAGAAATTGTTTACAGACGCACAGACGCACAAACTACATTACCATTGCATAAGCTCTTTGGCACGAGGGTCCTCAAAATTGCAATCCAGTGTTGTATCCACTGTGCTACGAAGGCTTACCCTTAACGGTTGGAATATTTCAGCTATAAACCTAACTTGGTAATATCCAATGATAACATCGACTAGCTAATCACTCATAAGTAAAATATAATACTAGGTAGACATACCTAGTAATCTTTTTTAATGGAAAAATACAAAAAAACTGCGAAGTTTCAATGCATTTTACACATCAATACCAAGTTTATGTCAGATTTCGACAATCTTTTTTTTTTTTTTTTTTTTCGCTATTTCATCATATGGAGTACAGCTCCTTTTAACCTCTCCATCAAGGCAGACTATGCTGCAACACAACTGCGGTCATCGAACTGGACACCTTTAAGCTTTGATTTTTGGTATACTCTTCATCAAAGGTGTTCAAATGGATAACCATGTGTATACAACAGCAATTCTGAATGATAGTGATAGTTTAGAGGATAAAGACAGTCTTAAACTGTAAATAAACACTATCTCAAGACAGTATTAATCCTTTGAATGATTTCAAATATATCCCAGCACCACTTTTTAGGAAAACTATAGGAAACAAGGGAAAGTTACAGCCCGGACACGACAACCTATACTCTATGTCCTTATATGCAGCATTCCATTGTGAATAAACACTAAGTGTGATCTTGACCTAAGAGGTAGGGACACGGGTTTTGCACGCGACACGTCGTCTTGGTGTGCCCAACACATGTGGCAAGTAATTTTAAAATCTGTCCATACAAGGGAAAGTTACAGCCCGGACACGAACACCTATACTCTATGTCCTTATATGCAGCATTCCATTGTGAATAAACACCTAAGTGTGACCTTGACCTTAGAGGTAGGGACACGGTTCTTGCACGCGACACGTAGTCTTGGTATGCCCAACACATGTGGCAAGTTATTTTAAAATCTGTCCATACAAGGGAAAGTTACAGCCCGGACACGAGTTATTGAGCCGGACACACGGACGGTCGGACAGACGGACGGACGGGCGGTACGATTTTAATATGCCCACCTTTGGGGGCATTAAAAATCCAAAATATAGGAAAATGTAGGAAATATAGGCGGTTTTGAAAAATATAGGAAATTTCTCAAAAATATAGGAAAATATAGGAATATAGGAATTGGTTGACGTCCTGTGCTAAACTTAAATAAATTGTAAACTGTGTGGTACTTCAGTTAGTAATTTTCAATGCATTGTACACATCGATGCCAAGTTTATGTCAGTTTTCTACAATTTTCTTTTTTATCACTATTTCATCATACGTGAGACAGCCCCTTTAAGGCTCATTCACTATCCACACAGAAGATGAGACTGTAGCTTAGAATAATCTACATGAAGTTCAATGGAAAAGTCTGATTTTTATATCTATCATTAAGTAAAAATGAAATTTCTTCTAACAAATAAAGTGTATGATAATTATTTGAATCTATGAACCTAAAAAAAGAACAATAATTACCTCAGAAGTGACTATGTTGAAGACTATAAAGTAGTGGAATCTCCAACAAAAAGGGAGACTATATAGCAAGACTTGCTGCCCTTCCTTCAAGAGTAAACTTTACATAACTATCAGACGTTAACATTTTGCAATTTTGATGTTGTTGTTGTTGTTGTTTATCAATCTTGACCTTTGGTGTATTTTTGTAGAGGGTCACCCAAGGAAGCTTTCTCGAAAGTTTAATTGAATTTGGACAGGTAGTTTTAGAGGAGATTTTTTTTTCAAGCAAAATAGGAGGTTGGCCATTTTGTTGTTTTTTTCTGTTGTTGTTGTTGTTGTTGTTGTTGATTAATCGTGACCCCTTGTTGTATTTTTGTAGAGGGCCACCCAAAGAAACTTCCTTTGAAGTTTCATTGAATTTGGAGTGGTAGTTTTAGTGGAGATGTTTTTTAAAAGCAAAACAGAAAGGCAGCCATTTTGTTGTTGTTGATCAATCATGACTCCTTGTTGTTTTTTGTAGAGGGTCACCCAAGGACACTTCCTGTAATTGAAATTGGACTGGTAGTTTCAGAGGAGATGGGCTTTTTTAAGCAAAATAGGAAGTAGGCCATTTTGTTGTTGATCAATCATGACCCCTTAATTGTTGTTTTTTTGTAGATTGTCACCCAAGGAAGCTTCCTGTGAAGTTTCATTGAATTTGGCCAGGAAGTTTCAGAGGAGAGTTTTTTTAAACAATTGTTGATTGACTGACGGACGGACAGACGGACGGACAGATGCCGGACAAAGACCAATCACAATAGCTTACCTTGAGCACTTTGGCTCTGTTGAGCTTAAAATAACAATGTATAATGAATAGGAAAATAAAGTGAATTATTAAGATAAAATGCAGTTCAAGTTGCATAAAAACCTTCTACAGCTAAAATGAATAACTTATTATTTCAAAAATATACTTAAAACGCAAATAAATACACCTACATAGCAAAACAATTGCGAAAAATAAGCTTCTTGTTTTCTTTAAACGCTTCATATTTTGCTTGAAAGGCTTCATCTTTTCCAATATGTCTCAAGCCTCGAAAAGACGAAGCTTTTAATGCAAAATTTGAAGCTTTTATGCAAAGACGAAGTTTTAATTTAGGAAATTATGGCTAGATCAGAAATACTATTCGTTATGACTTTATAGGCATAACGACATTTATTTTAGGAAATAAACCGATCTATTTAAGTCCTGTAAGAATTGTTTATGTAGTCGCAGTAATACACAACTTTGTAATTTTGACGCATTGTGGTCGTTTGTTTACACTTTCTGACAGCCGGAAGTGCAATTAATTTTAATAGACTGCTTTCGATTCTGGGATCTAATGTAATCAGATATCAAGATTTAAGGCTAAAATTAGTAACCAGTCTGTCATACCTCTTCCTTTCCGTATTCGTCGTCTGTAGGATAGCATACAAAAATTTACAGCTTCATAAAATCGTATTAAATCGAAGTATTTTTATTGTTTTCTTCACATTATTTTAAGTTAAAATTGCACAGAGATGCCTAAGGCTCGAAGGAAAAGAAAACATCAGGTGGAAAATTACCTGGTCGAGGGAAATTTGGAAGATGTACCAGAGAAACCTGCGGGTTAGAATCTGATTTTGAGAAAATTATATTGGCCTCATAATTATTCCGGGGGTGGTGAGGGCACTGATTCACCAGGTCAAAGTCAAGGTCCAGAGACCACTTTGCCAATTTCAGTTGTTCGTCTTAGTGATGACGACTTGGCTGCACATGTTCCACAGCCATTGAGGGAACAAATTCAAAATGGAAGTTTAATTAATTTGGCTCTTCTGTTAAAGGGTTCCATTGAATTGCAAGACTATGCTAGTAGTAACATTTTGCGGCTAAATGACGCCGGGCAAATTGAGTCAAAGCCACGTGAGTGTAGGGAAAAATTCAGTAACATCGAAAAATGGACTGACGCCTTTATTATTTTTTCGGTAGTGTATCTCGCAAGATTTCCAAGTAAGGCCAATGAATTACTACACTTTATGTTTAACATCAGAGAGAGCTCTAAAAAGGGGGGTTTCGCATGGCAGGCTTATGACGAACAGTTTCGGCTACACCAGGCGATTAATCCGTCATCTTGGGCCCATATAAACACAGATCTGTGGTGGCGCTGCACACAGAACAGCGAACCCGTCAGTCACACTGGGCAAATTCCATCGACCCGCAAATTCACATGCCACGAATACAACAGTGGCAATTGTAGGTGGCCAAATTGTCGTTTTAGCCATACATGTTCAAGCTGTGGCGGTCAGCACCTTGCAGCGAGCTGCGGCGGGGGGAGGGTCTAACCAATTTGCTGTTACACGCTCACCAGCCGCCAACAGAGGCCGCCAAATTGTTTTTCGCGGCAGGGGGAGACCCTTCTTTCGAGGTGCCCGCCAATGAGCCAAATAATTTGGACGTTATGAATTTGTCCCCCACCCCAATAGATGTACATAAATTACAACTGCATTCGGAAGGATTTGATTATTCTTAAAGGATTCAAAGAAGGTTTTCCAATACATTATGCCGGGCCACGTGTGGCGCGAAATTCAAAAAAATCTTCGTTCAGCTCTTGCTCGGCCAGATATTGAATCACAAAAAATAAATGCAGAAATTGCTGAAAAACGGGTTGCGGGCCCTTTCATTTACCCCCCTTTTGAGAATTTAATTGTCTCACCACTAGGTCTAGTGGCTAAGAAAACCAGTAACCCAAATGCGCCGGATGTGAATAAATTTCGTATGATCCACCACCTTTCTTTCCCGGAACGGGAGTCGGTAAACGATTATATAGATCCAAACCTAGCATCTGTACAATATACTGGTTTTGACGAAGCTGTTGCCATGATTAAAAGATTAGGAAAAAAATGCAAATTGTTCAAAATGGACATCAAAAATGTTTTTCGGCTAATTCCCACTAGGCAAGTCGATTTCGAACTGTTAGGCTTTAGACATAAAGAGCAATATTTCGTTGATAAGGCATTACCTTTTGGCGCTTCTATAAGTTGCAGCACCTTTGAAAGTCTTTCAACGGTACTAGAATATTTTGTTAGAATATTGTGTCATCAGGCGAGTTGCTGCACTATTTGGATGATTTTTAGGGGGGGGGGGGCAAAAATGTAGAGGCTTGTGCGTCAATCATGCATATTTTTATAAATACTATGGCGGACATAAAAGTACCAATTGCGGAAGAAAAAACGGAGGGACCGACCGAAATATTAGTTTTTCTAGGCTTAGAGCTGAATTCTAATAACATGACTGTTAAAATACCACGAGACAAAATAGAGCAGGTCATCGAAAAGATAACTGTTGTCTTGGCTAAGCAAAAAACAACATTAAAGGCTATGCAATCTTTAATTGGCTCGTTAAATTTTTGTTGCAGAGCTATACCAATGGGTAGACCTTTCTGTCGGCGCCTAATTGACTCAATATGCGGTTTAACAAAACCGTATCATCACATAAGAGTTAATAAAGATAAAAAAACGATTTGTTGCAGCGAAGCTTTTCGACAGGTCAAATGATGAGCAAAGCTCTTTTTACAAAATAAACCTTTTAACAAAATACTAACCTTTCATAAAAACGCAGCATTTCAAAAAAGAGAGGAAAGAACAACGAAGAAAAAGCACAGCTTTTGAGGAGTCGGAGAAGACGCATCTTTTTCTCAACTCGGAGAAAAGGGACGGTTTTAGCGTAGTAAGGCTTCGCAAAAGCTGCGCTTTTTTATGAAGCTTTGTTTTTATTTTGCAAGGGAAGCAAAAGTTTTTTACCTGCTAAACCTTCAATTTACCTGTACTTCAGAATTGTATACCAGTCGAACTGTTCCAGCATTTGCATTATTCAAGTACTTCCCTTTCACTGTCAGCACTGTGCCACCACTTGAAAACATCAAAGAGGTTATAGTACTTTTAATTATGACATGAGACATTTTAAGTTTCAAAATACGTTTTCAATTTTTAAAGATATTCATTGCAAGGCCACTGTAGAACACGCCATACAGTGCTCTACTAAGTTGGATCCTAATCACAAACCACAATCATAAAACAAGGCTTTGACACAACAGAAGCCAAGTAAAATGTAACAGGTGAACCCTTCTGGTAATTCAATAGCAATTGAAATACAAACATGTTACTTTATTTATTGTTTCATTTTCGTTAAAATATAAGTTCTTTCTACAATGTAACGGTTGATTTGATATTAGAATAACCTCAAAAATCCTTTCTCTGGATATATCATCTCGATAACAGGATTCTCAAGAAAAGTAAACTTCAGTTCGACAACATCAATGGGTTCGTTTTTCGGAACACTTATATGCAGTAGCTTTACTGAAGTTGTACTTGGCACTTCAGGTGTCTTGCAAACAATAGCAAATGGAGGCTTTACAGACTCAGTCCTGAAAATGAAAGCATTTTAGGGGATACATATTCATCTGACGTTAGTTTAAAATTGATTTCAAAAAACAATTAGTATGAGTATATAAGTATAGTATACGAATATCTAAATAAACTCAATAAACAAGAGCACGCAAGCAGATAACTACATTCTATACAGTTAAATTATTTAATACTTCTTACGGGACATTTGTAGGTATGTGAGGATACACCTCTGGATGTTCACATTTAGCACCATTATCAAAAACAACGCTGGAAATTATTCTGTTGCCTACTCCAAGATTTTCCCCTCTTAATGTGATCATTGTTCCACCTGCTTTAGGTCCTGAAGTAGGCTCCATTGAAGTAATATGGCCATCCTGCAATTTAGTTGGATACATTACCAGTATATATTTTATGCCTTCAAAGAATTCAAACAAGAGCTGTCGCAGTAAGTTAAGAATGCCTCTGAAGAGCCATCCAGCTCAATGGATCATGCAATGGTTGATATGCCTTCATACAGGAAGAGCAATCATAAATTAAAGCATATGCTTGGCCCCAATAATGGTTAATGTCAATTGCGATGGATTGATGCAGTAAGAGGTAGGGAAACCGGTTTTGCACCCAACATGTTGTCTTAATGTACCAAACCCATGTACCAAGTAATTTTATAATATCTCCCTGCCTTCCAAAATTATACAGCATAGACAAGACCCCTACCGGTAATACTACATGTGCATATATGCAAAATTCAATAATAATTACGGTAAACTTTAAGTGTGAATGTGAACTTTGAGCTCTGGACGTTGGTCATATTGCCTTTATGTACAGAACAAAGGCACCAAGTAATCGTCAAGTCCCTCTGTTCATGAAAAAGTTACAACACGACCAGCTGTACTGTATATGAATATATGCAGCATCCCATAATGATAAAGCTGAGTGGCCTTGACCTTTGAAGTTGTTACAAGAGTCTTCAAGAGGACACATCATCTATATGTACCAAACACATGTGACAAGAAGTTTCAAAATTCCTTATCTGCATGACAAAGTTTAAAAGCACAGACAAAATCAACTATACTCAAAAATGTGTATTAATGTGACTTTTAACTATGAGGTTTGACAGTGGGTCTTGCACTTGGCACTTTGCCTTTATGTACTGAACAAATGTGCCAATTTATTTTAAAAACACAATAAACATGGCAAAGTTACAGCCACTACACGACCAACTATACTGCATAAGTACATATGCAGCATTAAATAATGAGAAACCTGTAAATGTAACCTACATGGAACACGTTGTCTTTATGTACCTAACACATGTGCCAAGTACGTTTAAAAATGAATGACGAAGACCTGACACAAACTATTCTCTGTGCATATATGCATTATTCTATTATAATTTAATCATAGTTTCTCTTTGAAACTTGAGCAAAAGTGGGCCTTGAACACAACACATTGCCTTCATGTTCTGAACACATGTGAATATAAATTTAAGAAAACCCCACTACTTTGCATGAGAACATTACAGCCCGGACACGACCAGCCATACGGTGCATATATGCAGCATTCAAAAATAAACCAGAAGAGCCACAATGTGATTCAACCAGGTCTTTAATATTGGAAATCAGAAATTCTAGCCAATTAATATCTTGTATGAGTAAGGAAAATAAAAGATCTTTTATCTTTTCTTTCATTATAAAAGTACTCATGTTAAGAATCTGAAAACTACCTTCCCACCAACTTTAACCACTATCCATCAATTCTTACTTAAGTGACTGAGTGGAAACCATTTCACTTTTTTCAGGAACAGTGAACTCGACTGTGGGCCTATCCCACTCAAAAGCATTCCTGAATGCGCTCTTCGTCTAAGCTGCCTACACATCAACTTCCATTACTATCCATCAATACCTAAGTTATTGGGCGGAAACTATTTTTTCTACTTTTAGCAACAGTGACATTGTTCCCCTTAAAAGCAATGCCAGGCTAGCTTTTCACATAAGCTACCTCCACACCAACTTTCAATTCTATCCATAAGTTCTTACTTAAGTTATACGATTGAAACTATTTTTTCTATTTTAAGTAACAGTGACCTTAACCTTGAGTCCATCTCTATCAAAAGCAATACCAAGCTAGCAATTCTAATAGCACCTGTTTTTCGTTAAAAACCTGTAAGCGTGGCCTTGACCTTTTGAGGAAGGGATGTTGGTCTTTCAAATTGTGACACGTCGTCCTTATGTACCTAACACATGTGCAAAGAATTTTAAAGCCCTGCTGTGCATGGCAAAGTTACAGTACTGACATGACCAACTATTCCCTATGGCCATATATGCAGCATTCTATGATGATAAAACTCCAACTGTGCACACGACACATGGTCTATATGAACTTAACACATGCAATTTAAATCCATCCCTGCATTAGAAAGTTGCAGCCCCAACAACGGTGCGATTTTAATATGCCCATCTTCAGCAACACAGAATCAGTCCTTTTTACATGCAATCAATAATGCAAGTTAAATTATCGACTTGTGTAATGAACCTTCCTGTACTAACCTTCCAAACTGGTATAATGTCATCACCTACTGGCAAACTTTGACAATCATCACCACGATAGAACAAAGTTTCAGTACCATCCCACCTGGTAAGCTCGCAAACAAAACTGAAAGCACAAAATATAGATTACTCACAAGGAAAGTTTGCTGTTAGTGAATTTATTTTTTAAGGTATGAAAATGGCCCTTTAAAAGATCATTAACTTGTTGATCTCTCCATTTGATGCACATTCATAACTTACTGTTTATATCAGGGGGGTTTGGCATCATGTCAATTCTCAAGAATCATAAATATTGTAAATATACAGAACATAATATTGAACTTTAGAATTGTTGGATTTTCCCAACTTAAAGAGATAATAATTCCTTACTAGGACTAAACAATGATCAAGTATTCTAAAAAATCATCATTAGCACAGACAGTCAGCAATTACCAATTGTTGGGGTTTTTTTAAAATAATTATCGCTTAGCGGAAAAGCCCTTATACGCCGCACGCCCAAATGTTGGATATACTGCCCTGATAGAGCATCTCAAGAAATCAAAAGTTTCACTGAAGATGAACGTGCCACAGAATGGTTAATAATGTCGAAACATGGGGAAGAATATAAGAAAATATTGATACTGTTTATAATGCAACACCAACAGTATCATCAGTAATACGTATAAAGCAAAGCATTCTAAGTTCAGAGAATTGCTGTGCCCTTTATCTCGAAGGTAGGGATAATAACCTTGTGTGTGACACATTCTTCTACGGTGGTCACTTCTGCCAAGTCATTTTTCATATCCAATATTGTATGAGAAAAGATATGGACAGGAAATAAACTATTTCCTGTAAGTCTAAAATAGTATAACATACTTCGATCAATAGACTGATGATACCTTGACCTCGAAGGTGGGGACACCGGTCTTAATCCTTAAACTGTGTTGGTAACTTTTTAATTTTAAAATTCGACCATGAATGGATGGGACACAAACTATTATTAGCAATGCGCGTGATACAAACTCATACTATGGTAGTCTGGTCTGCCAAATAATTTTAAAATCGAACCATGAATGAGAAAGATATCAACAAAAATGGGACGGGCCGGCAAACATGATGACAAGTGCGATTCCTATGTAGCCCCAATTTTATTTTGTAAGGTGGGGTTATATCAAACTAGAAGCGCCGCAATGCGATGAAACCAGGTTTTTGTTATGGGCAATCAGAAATTATAGCAATTAATTTGTTGTATGACTTTATCTTTACTTTTATCAAAAAGAGACGTAACTGAAAATTACTGTTGGCGGAAACCATTTTTCTATTTTTAGTAATAGTGACATTGACCTTAGCCCCTCCCCACTCAAAAGCAATTCCAAGCTAACACTTCACATAAGCTACCTACACACTAAGTTTCATCAATGTCTATCAATGCTAACTTATGTTTTGGGCAGAAACCATTTTTCTATTTTTAGTAACAGGTGACCTTGACCTTAGCCCCCCCCCATTAAAAGCAATCCCAAGCTAACACTTCACATAAGCTACCTACACACCAAGTTTCATCAATATCGGTCAATGCTAACTAAGGTTATTGGGCAGAAACCATTGTTCTATTTTAAGTAACAGTGACCTTGACCATCTTTCTATTTTAAGAAATAGTGACCTTGACCTTAGCCCCTCCCCACGCAAAAGCAATCCCAAGCTAGCTCTTCACATAAGCAACTTACACACCAAGTTTCATCAATATCCTTCAATGCTAACTAAAGTTATTGGGCAGAAACCATTTTTCTATTTTAAGTAACAGTGACCTTGACCTAAGTCCCTCCCCCCTCAATAGCAATCCCAAGCTAACACTTCACATAAGCTACCTACACACCAACTTTCCTCAATATCTATCAATCCTTACTAAAGTTATTGGGCAGAAACCATTTTTCTTTTTTTAGTAACAGGCAACCTTGACCTTAGCCCCACCCCCTCAAAAGCAATCCCAAGCTAGCTCTTCACATAAGCTACCTACACACCAAGTTTCATCAATATCTGTCAATGCTAACTAAAGTTACTGAGCAGAAACCATTTTTCTATTTTAAGTAACAGTGACCTTGACCATTTTTCTATTTGAAGTAATAGCTACCTTGACCTTAGCCCCTCCCCACTCAAAAGCAATCCCAAGCTAGCTCTTCACATAAGCAACTTACACACCAAGTTTCCTCAATATATATCAATGCTAACTAAAGTTATTGGGCAGAAACCATTTTTCTATTTTTAGTAACAGTGACCTTGACCTAAGCCCCTCCCCACTCAAAAGAAGATGTTTTTTAAAGCAAAACAGGAAGTTGGCCATTTTGTTGTTTTTGCTGTTTCTGATCAATATGTGACCCCTTGTTGTTTTTTTGTAGAGGGTCACCCAATGAAGCTTCCTGTAAAGTTTAATTGAATTTGGACTGGTAGTTTTAGAGGATATGTTTTTTAAAAGCAAAACAGGAAGTTGGCCATTTTGTTGTTTTTGCTATTTCTGATCAATATGTGACCCCATGTTGTTTTTTTGTAGAGGGTCACCCAATGAAGCTTCCTGTAAAGTTTAATTGAATTTGGACTGGTAGTTTTAGAGGATATGTTTTTTTAAAGCAAAACATGAAGTTGGCCATTTTGTTGATGTTGTTGTTGTTGTTGTTGCTGATCAATCATGACCCCTTGTATTTTTGTAGAGGGTCACCAAAGGAAGCTTCCTGTAAAGTTTCATTAAATTTGGACTGGTAGCTGTAGAGGAGATGCTTTTTAAAACAAAACAGGAAGTCAGCCATTTTGTTGTTGTTGCTGATGTTGTTGTTGTTAATCAATCGCGACCCCAAGTTGTATTTTGTTAAAGGTTACCCAAGAAAGCTTCCTGTAAAGTTTCATTGAATTTGGAGTGGTAGTTTTAGAGAAGATGTTTTTTAAAGCAAAACAGGAAGTTGGCCATTTTGTTGTTGTTGTGTTGCTGATCAATCGTGACCCCATGTTGTATTTTTGTAGAGGATCACCCAAGGAAGCTTCCTGTAAAGTTTAATTGAATTTGGACTTGTAGTTTTAGAGGAGATGTTTTTTAAAGTAAAACAGGAAGTTGGCCATTTTGTTGATGTTGTTGTTCTTGCTGATCAATCATGACCCCTTGTTGTATTTTTGTAGACGGTTACCCAAGAAAGCTTCCTGTAAAGTTTCATTGAATTTGGACTGGTAGTTTCAGAAAAGATGCTTTTTTAAAGCAAAACAGGAAGTCAGCCATTTTGTTGTTGTTGCTGATGTTGTTGTTGTTGTTGATCAATCGTGACTCTTTGTTGTATTTCTGTAGAGGGTTACCCAAGGAAGCTTTCTGTAAAGTTTCATTGAATTTGGACTGCTAGTTTCAGGAGAAGCTTTTTAAAGCAAAACAGGAAGTTGGCCATTTTGTTGTTGTTGTTGTTAATCAATCGTGATCCCTTGTTATGTTTTTGCAGAGGGACACCCAAGGAAGCTTTCTGTGAAGTTTCATTGAATTTGGCCAGGTAGTTTCAGAGGAGATGTTGTTTTAGCAATTGTTGACAGACGGACAGAAAGACGGATGGTCTGATTGACAGACCCACGGAAGAACAACAGACAAAGACCGATCATAATAGTTCGCCTTCAGCACCTCGTGCTCTGGTGAGCTAAAAAAAGGGACAAATTTGCACTTTATGCAAGATACATATATAAAACTTGATTATTCAAAGTTGCAATGGAATACATCAAGTGTTGTTTTTTGGATTGTTTATATGTTTACATGCAAAACCTCAAAAAGTTGAATAATTAAGGGGCAAAACATATATTATATGCAATGTAAAGTTATCTTACTTGATAATTTTAGAAGGTTGGATAGTTGGATAGAACACATGTCCAAAGTTTCAATGCAATACATGATGGATTTCCTGAGATTCTGACTAAAATGTGGTTACATGCAAAACCTTAAATAGAAACTCAAAGTCGAGTAATAAAGGGTCATTATTTACTTTTTGTTGAAAATAGAGTTGGTTATGCAAATAGGATGAATAGTTGAGTACTGATGTAAAAAGTCTCAATACAGTTCATCAGGTAGTTGCTGAGATATTAACCTATGTGTGCTCACATGCAAAACCTTGACGTGGATATCTAATTCAAATAAGGTAAAGGCCCATAATTTGCATTTTATTTTATTATTTTATACCTCACTCCATTAATTAGGTAGGTTGGGTGGTTGGGTACACAACGTCATATCAAAAATTTCAATGTAATACATGATGCATTTGCCAAGATAATGACTTTCAGGTGCTTACATGCAAAACCATTACCTAGATGTGAAGCCTGAACGCTAGGGTAAGTAGTATAGATTTCCTTATTGTTTGAATAGTCCAGCTTAAATTGAGAATTTGGACTAAAGGTTGCTTGCACATTATTTAAACAAGAGCTGCCAATAAATATTTTAGTAAATGTGACCATTACCTTGACATTTGACCTCTGATCCAAAAATAAAGGGGGGTCATCTACTGACCATGACGATTGAGCTTTTAAAATTTGAAGACTCGTAACTTCAAATAGGTATTAAATGGAAAATTGAAACCTATGCCTTGCTTCTTATAGTTTAGTACACAAGGATGTTGGTTAAAAATAGTGAAAATCAATATAAAAATCAGAGTAAAACTTAAAGTAAGAAATAATATTTGTTTACACGGCTTTACATGAATAATGGTCAACACTTTTTTAGTATATTTCAAGTTATTTTATTAATATTTTATATCGTTTAAACAAAGAGAAAATATGTACCATTCATACAGAAAATAATATTACAAGCAAATTGTTTTAGACTTGAATACCAGCCACTGATTTCCGAAAAAAACTGCAATAACTTCATTTATGATGTATTTTTAGTCATGTCATTTAGTTCACATATCAGTAATCAGCAATTAATACTACTAAACAAGAGATTTATTCAACATGTATGCCTTAATGGCAGGTGATTAGCCATTCTGAATTAAAAGTCTTAGGGATAATTTAAGATAATGACCAACAACCCTTTTAAGTTTGAGGTCATTTTTATAGTAATTAATAAGTTCTTATGTATTTAAATGAATGGATGAGTTAAGTTTGCACTAAAACATGAATGCACTTTCCTGAAAGCAGTAAATTACTTTAATTAAGTTAATTCTAGATTTTAGACGGTTCACAACTCCCTCAACAAGAGCTGTCATGAGACAGCACCCTCAACTACGCCGCTTTGACTTTAAAGTGAATACAATAATGATGTAATATGTGCCTGACAAAAGCAATAAAAAATTCAAATCAAAAGGTAAACAAGAATCATGATGTGACAAAACCAGGTTTTTAATGATTGGCAGAAGACATTTAGTTTAAACTGCTATCTTTTATTTTTTGTAACAGTGCCCAAATACAATCACATGGAAGTCCTCCATAAACTCTTCCTACAAATAGAGTTAAGTAACAGTATCTCAAACATAACTCAAGTTATTCAGAACCAAACAGTAATCTATTTTTAGTAACAGTGACCTTGGCCTTAGGGAGTCAAAAGGCAATCCAATGAAAGCACTCCATAAACTTGTCCAATACACAAAGGTTGGTCACACTATGTCAACCCTTCCTTATTTTATTCAGAACTAACCATATTTCTATTTTTAGCAACAGTGACCTTGACTTAGACTATATATCTTCTGGCCTAAAACACAATCTCGTGAAAAGTCTCTTTAAACCCTTGCTATATACCAAGTTTTGTCACAATATATCGACTCTTTCTAAAGTTATTCAATACCAATATTTTTTTAATAGTAACTTTGACCTTGACCTTGATCCTATGGGCCTCAAATGCATTCCCATGAAAGGTCTCCGTATACTCATCCTACATGTGTATACCAAGTTTGGTCACTTTATGTCAAACCTAGCTAAAATTATTCGATGCATAAGGTGACTTTGACTCTGCCCTCCCACAAGCCCATTCAAAGTCATTCTAACAACTTGTTTTCCCTTTATGAAAAGTTCCTAAGTCAATCAGGGGCCATAACTTGTATAAAGTTATGTAACCTCATTGTGTGATGGTCCTGAACAACTGTGTGAAGATTCAAGTGAAATGTTTGAAGGGTATATAAGTTAATAGTAAATATCCCAACCTACCCTAAAACTTAAACTTAAGTTCCATAGTCAATCAGGAGCCATAATTTTGATTACATTGAGTTATCTAATCTCAATGGCCCTGAACAACTGTGTGAAGTATTACAGTATGTGAATTGAATGAAGGGTATTGAAGTTATAAGTGAAAATCCAAAGTTGCTCTAAAACTTTAACCGAACGCCGACACTGGGGCAAGGAGTTAAGAGCTACTTTTTCTTTGAATAGTCGAGTTAACACGTTGGTAGTTTGTAAAAAAAGTCAAATCTGTTTTTATAGTGCTGAACACAAATACTAAACTTAATTTATATCTGACAACCCAGTCATTAGTTATCACCCTCAACCCGTTTTCTTTGCAAACTGTCAGTTGAAAGGAGACCCTAAAAATATGTTATTTGTTACCAAAGTCAAATTTGACCTGTATTTCATGGTGTAAATCATATCATGGTGTAAAACATGAGTAGCAAAACATATCTAAATCCATCAATTGTCTGGATAAAATATTGTTCTGCAAATTTAAATTTGTAAAGGGACCATCAACTCCATCAAAAACTCTTATGTGACTTATCCTTATGACAAGACCTACCAACCCACTGACGGACTCATGACACTAACTTTGTTTTGTGGGTTGATAAATACCAAATTGATATTTTCATTGTGAAAAATTTATTTTCATTTCACTCATTAATCACTATTTACAATCTGAAAGCATATAATAAAAGCTTATTTTGAACATGGGATACCTTACTAGTGAAGAAACAAGTTGACTTAATACTTCAGGACTTCAGTGAAACTATGACCTGACTAATAATAGCACAGAAACAATAAAACCGACATTTTCTTACCCGTTGGTTACATTTTCTGAGAAGTCTTCTGACTTTGGTATATCTGCATTTATATATTGTACAGTATGAGCAAGGCATTTCTTGCCATTGATGTGTATGTTTCCTTTGGAAATTTCATTATGTATTCCAAATTCTTCTCCTGTTACAGTAATAAGTAGTCCACGCCCTATAAAACCATCTCGTGGCAATATCTGTAATAGTATAAAATTCGAGCAATCACAGAAGTACTGACTAGACCTGCAAGCCAACCTGACCCACTTTTGGTTAATTCAGGCATATATTAAAATGGGCAATAACACAAATGATTAATGATTGTTTCAAGGAAGTAATTCTTTTTTGCCACAATGTCAATGCAAAACATTACTAGTAAGATGAGTAAGTAATGACTTATTTCTTTAGATATTATCTTTAGTTTTATGCAACACATGTAGAATGCATTATAATAAAAATATATCAGGCAGTAGTGCATTTATATTGAAAATGGGAACCAAGTATTTCTGGAAATAGTTCAATAGATTGACTCCCATATAGCAATAAGTGTAGAATATTTAATCAAGGGCAAATAACTCCAAACATAAACAAGCTGTGGCTGAAGAAAACTAATTCAGACATTAGTACACACCAAGTATCAGAACATTTCATTCCAACTTGTTGAAGTTGATTACTGTTAATCATAAGAGTATAATTTAAAATCAAGTTTAAATTAAATTTTAGTTCGCTTAACAAATCTTTTACAACAGATTGACCATCCAACCAAACAAATGACCAAAGTATGGTGACTCAATGTTTTTTGTGGAGGTATATTTGTTATTAATTAAAATACAACACTCCTGTATTATTATTATAATATCATACAAGAGCTGTCACAGAGACAGCATGCTCGACTATTCCGCCGCTTTTCGGTGTATGGATTGAAAAGTTTTGGTGAAACATGCATGGATCAATGTTAGATTAGATTTCAATGCAATACATGATGTGCTGAGATATTTACAAAAATTGAATGAAAAATATTTGAGGTGGTACGCAAACTTTAACATAAATTCTAAGTCGAAAAAGGGGCATAATTTTGTCAAAATGCTTAATAGAGTTATCTCCTCCTGTGTACAGGTTGGGGGTATGATGGTGAACAAGTGTGCAAAGCTTCCATACCAGATGTCAATTGACTTTGAAAATATTTGAAGTGGTATGCAAACTTTAACATAAATTCTAAGTAGAAGAAGGGGCATAATTTTGTCAAAATACTTGATAGAGTTACCTCCTCCTGTGTACAGGTTTGGGGCATGATGGTGAACAAGTGTGCAAAGTTTCAAAGCCATATGTCAATGGACTTTGAAAATATTTGAGGCGGTACGCAAACTTTTACGTAAATTCTAAGTTGAAAAAGGGGCATAATTTTGTCAAAATGCTTGATAGAATTATCTCCTCCTGTGTACAGGTTGGGGGTATGATGGTGAACAAGTGTGCAAAGTTTTAAAGCCAAATGTCAATGGACTTTGAAAATATTTGAGGTGGTACGCAAACTTTAATATAAATTCTAAGTTGAAAAAGGGGCATAATTTTGTCAAAATGCTTGATAAACTTACCTCCTCCAGTGTACAGGTTGGGGGCATGATGGTGAACAAGTGTGCCAGAAGTTTCAAAGCCAGATGCCAATGGACTTTGAAAACATTTGAGGTTATACGCAAACTTGAACGTAAATTCTAAGTAAAAAGGGGGCATAATTTTGTCAAAATGCTTGATAGAGTTACCTCTTCCTGTGTACAGGGTGGGGGCATGATGTTGAACAAATGTGCAAAGTTTCAAAGCCATATGTCAATATTTGAGATGGTACACAAACTCTTACAAAAACTTTAACATAAGTGGTTACGCCGACGCCGACGCTCGGGTGACTAAGAAAGCTCTCCTTATTCTTCGAATAGTCGAGCTAAAAACTAAAGGATTTGTTTTCTCAGTACATCAAGGAGCTTAATTGGACAAATATTTTAGCCAGAAATACAGAACTTGCAATTTACATTAACATTACTGCTGAGTTTCATTTTAAATATCTTTATTAATATCAACTTAATATACGTTCATTATAAGGACTTTGTACAGTGGCAGCACAGCTCCTGCAAGCAGCACCAAAGTTATGACAAACATAACTTAACACAAACGAGGTTGTAAAATGCCGCTCTTACGCTCGTACGTGTTTGTGTATGTGTAATCTTTCTTTAGAGTGCTATGTCATCAAGTATTTCTACTAAATAGAAATTAACAGTAAACTTTTTCACTGATGAAACACATGTATGAGTAGACCTGTGCAAGAAGAATGGTAATGCTATCTAAAATAAATCAGTTGGAAAGTGTGTTTTTGAGAGGGTTGGTCAGCCTTCACCTTCAAATAAAATTATCTGACTCCTAAACTACTTGAAAAGCAACCTGTTCACATACAAGTACAAGTTAATTTTCGAAACTTCTCTTAAATGTCTGATTAATCACTGTGAGATTTAGTTTGATATAGTTTTATACATAATCGGAAAAGCATAAATTCTTTAATGTTTTGGCTTTTTTTAATAAGTCAAGTTAGAATGGGGACAAATTGAACTATCAACACAATTGTGTATTTGTATGGCTCCATGATGTTTGATGTTATTATTCTAAATCAATCTTACCTTTGTTATATTTGGACATGGACATTCATATCTATTATTATCAGATGGCGAATGATGTTTGCATGACTTGCTCTCATTAAACCATTTGCATCTAAAACGATCGGTGTTCAATGCATGGCAGTAGTTACACTTATTATCCGACAGTGTAGTACAATTGTATACGAAAACTGGAATAAAGAGAACAAATTAATTATTAATACACCATAACAACACTACTCTTATGTTGTGCATAGGTGTTAAACAGTAAAGATGTTGAAAACCTTCAGAACTTAATTCATGGTCAGGTGGTCAAGGTAAAAGATGACAGTAAGCAAATTGGCTGCACAGTGGAAATGTTGGAGCATTATTTTAAAATGTGAGAAAAACAAACCAATGAATATTTTCATTCAAATATTCATAACATAAATGCATTAGCATTTATAATGGTCACTTAATTACATACAACTCAAATCTCATTTTTCATAACAAGGACGCAAAGCCTGACAGGAGGAAATTAATTTCGACAGGAAAGAAAAGCTGACCATAACATATGATGTTAAAACTTTAATGGAACAAAGACTTTATAATTCAATGAAACTTTAATTAAGAATTAATGTGCGGGAAGATATTATAGCATATAAATGCATTAAATAGCCTGCTAAACAGTTTCGAAACAAATAACCATTGTCACGTTGACGTTGTTATTTTTTGTCAGTATGCAATGGGTTTCATGTAGTTGTGTATTGGCCTAAACAACTTTGTCATTTGTTTTCAATTAATATATCAAATTCTACCCATGATTGCATATGTTATGTAGCAAAATAAAAATATAATTCTACAGCTTTCAACTGTATTGGCATATTGATTGTCTAAAATATTCTGGGAAAAGCCTCATTGGCATTTACTTCCAGGAACTTAAACTTTAGAGTTTCTCATTTTACACTACCGTTATTGACCTTTCCTGTACTCCACATGTGAATAATTGTCTTTGCCAACATAATTAGTTGTATGTAAACAAGAGCACCGCGAAACGGAGCATTATACGCCCGAAGAAGATTCGGCTTGAGGTCCTTTTAATGTAGTGATGATTTGTATAAAGTTATTTGAAATCGCTTTATTAGTTACCAAGTTATGGCCGGACACGGAATTGCTAACAGACGAGTAACAAATATGTGGCCCGGACACAGAATTGCTAACGCCCCCCATGGTGATTCTAGTCTTTGAGGTATAGACCTGGAAATTGCGCGCGACACATCCTTTTAATGTAGTGATGATTTGTATAAAGTTATTTGAAAATCACTTTATTAGTTACCAAGTTATGGCCCGGACACGGAATTGCTAACGGACGAGTTACAAAGATGTGGCCCGGACACAGAATTGCTAACGCCCCCCATGGTGATTCTAGTCTTTGAGTTATGGCCTGGACATGGAATTGCTAACGTCCCCCCCATGGTGATTCTAGACTGAGGTATGGACCTGGAAATTGCATGTGACACATCCTTTTAATGTAGTGATGATTTGTATAAAGTTATTTGAAAATCACTTTATTAGTAACAAAGATGTGGCCCGGACACAGAATTGCTAACGCCCCCCATGGTGATTCTAGTTTTTGAGGTATGAACCTGGAAATTGTGCGCGACGCATCCTTTTAATGTAATGATGCTTTGTATAAAGTTATTTGAAAATGACTTTATTAGTGACCAAGTTGTGGCCTGGACACGGATTTGCTAACGCACCCCATGGTGATTCTAGTCTTTGAGGTATGGACCTGGAAATTGCGCGCGACACATCCTTTTAATGTAGTGATGATTTGTATAAAGTTATTTGAAAATCGCTTTATTAGTTACCAAGTTATGGCCCGGACACGTAATTGCTAACGGACGAGTAACATAGATGTGGCCCGGACACAGAATTGCTAACGCCCCCATTGGTGATTCTAGTCTTTGAGTTATGGCCTGGACATGGAATTGCTAACGTCCCCCCATGGTGATTCTAAACTTTGAGGTATGGACCTGGAAATTGCATGTGACGCATCCTTTTAATGTAGTGATGATTTGTATAAAGTTATTTGAAAATCACTTTATTAGTAACAAAGATGTGGCCCGGACACAGAATTGCTAACGCCCCCAAATGGTGATTCTAGTCTTTGAGGTATGGCCCTGGAAATTGCGCGCGACACATCCTTTTAATATAATGATGCTTTGTATAAAGTTATTTGAAAATGACTTTATTAGTGACCAAGTTGCGGCCCGGACACGGATTTGCTAACGCACCCCCATGGTGATTCTAGTCTTTGAGGTATGGACCTGGAAATTGCGCGCGACACATCCTTTTAATGTAGTGATGATTTGTATAAAGTTATTTGAAAATCACTTTATTAGTTACCAAGTTATGGCCCGGAAACAGAATCGCTAACGCCACCCATGTTGATTCTAGTCTTTGAGGTATGGACCTGGAAACTGCGCGCGACACATCCTTTTAATGTAATGATGCTTTGTATAAAGTTATTTGAAAATGACTTTATTAGTGACAAAGTTGTAACGCCCCCCATGGTGATTCTAGTCTTTGAGGTATGGACCTGGAAATTGCGCGCGACACATCCTTTTAATGTTATGATACTTTGAATAAAGTTATTTGAAAATGACTTTATTAGTGACAAAGTTGTGGCCAGGACACGGAATTGCTAACGCACCCCCATGGTGATTCTAGTCTTTGAGGTATGGACCTGGAAATTGCGCGCGACACATACTTTTAATGTAGTGATGATTTGTATAAAGTTATTTGAAAATTGCTTTATTAGTTACCAAGTTATGGCCCGGACACGGAATTGCTAACAGACGGACAGACAGACAGACGGACAGACGGACTGACAGACGGACAGACGATGGAGGCCATAACATAATACGACCCTTCGGGCGTATAAAAACTGAAACATATGAATTGTAATGGAAAATGGGCCAGTTTTATAAGGTGTCAAAATAACCATGCTTGCTTGTTCATACTATTGAGCTTTAAAGGCACTAACTTATAATCAAACAACTTTAGTGTCAGTTTTTTACATGGACATGTCGAATGGACAGTTTTTATCGACATGATTCGAAAGGGCAAATTTCGAAACATGGTTATCTGTACTCCCTATTAGCCTCTCAATAGCATTAATAAACATTAACTTGAACTTCCTTACAAAGAATGACATCCATGTCATTTGAAGCAGCACATCCGGTATATTAGAACATATTGTTTCAAGTAATTTTCTAGTCATTGATTTATCAAATTTAGAAGTTACCCAAAAAATTGGTATTTGAAACACTACAATATGACATGTCCAAAACTCTGTCAATGTTGTGTGATGAACGGTTGAGACGTGTTTAAATACTTCCAATAATGATTTTATTTGAGTGGTTGAATAGGAAATGACAAAAAAGGCATTTATAAACTAACTTTTACCTATATAATCCTGACCTAAAATGGTAAGTAACTTTATCCTAAAGCTTAGCTATTAGCATTTTATGTAGAGATGAGCTTAAAACTAAAATAAAATATGCTGTCAAAACACACTACCTTCACTTTTTTCATCAATGAAAATCCATTTGTTTGGGACACTTTGGTATTGTACTACAATATTTTCCAGCGTCTTTGCTTCAGAACGTGCCTATAAGAAAACATCAAAATATATTGAGTATGTGTTGATAAAATAAGTGAAAACCAATTAAATTAAGTTCAGATCAGACATGCAATAAAACAATGAAAACAAGCAAATTTATAGAATTGATATCCCGCGACAGTCACAAGGCAAAGTAGATGGCGTGGAAATCATGTGTTGGTGAGATCATGAAATCAAAACATGCAATATGGCTTTAGAATGATGGACTCTTAAGAACACCAGATATGAGATATGAGTTTGTTTGCAACTGTTTTGAAATTAAAGAATATCGTATATAATGTAGAATTTAGACTTCACCTAGTTACTTCGTGTTTTACCCCACATCATCAAGTCTCTAGTCTCCTGACACTAATTAAAGATTTTATCTAGGCAAAAATATAGTCTCTAGAATGTTACCAAGATTTGCCCGACCCACTTTTAAATTCTACCAAAATTACATCGAGGGGAACATTCTGACCACAGTTTAGCAAAGTCTGACCATTCAATACCAATATGTGATTTCGGTCATGATTTTAGAAAATGTCGAACGAGTTTCTGACCTCAGGTGAACAAGTTTCAAACAATTCGATTTTAATAAAATAAATCTCATTAGGAATTCATAAATATAGAACCAGAATTATATAGGACTAGAAATATTGCTTCTAGTATATGTTTCAAAGATTTGACTTAGTTTTTGACACTTCAGATCCTAGTTTTATCAAGGAAAACATTCTGATAAAGTTTCATGAATACTGGACCAAATACAATGTCTCTAGTGTGTTCCAAAAATTTCCCTTAGATTTGACCTAGTGGCCTAGTTTTCACTCCATGTGACTCACAATAACAAGCGGTCGAGACTTTATCACGAGGGACATTCTGACTAAGTTTGAACACTATCTGACCAATCCGTACCAAGATAGACAGAAAAAAATGTGACAGATGGACGGGTGCATTAACATTTCTAGTTTGTGTGTTTTTCCAGCTCTCAAAAGCCCCTGTAATATTCATAGGAAATAGCTTTCAACCCTTATAGACACAGCCCCTAAAATCTCTATATTGGCCTGGAATGACGGACAATGCCAAAACAATATTCTCCTCCCGAAACTCTCACTTCGGCAGGGGATAAACCCTGTGAAGAGAGAAAAGGAAAGGGACCAAATGATAATGAACTAGAGACACAAATGTGTGAACACGACAGATACAAATACAAACACCACAGACAAACCACACATATTAACAGTCATATTTAACAGTATATTATTTGCATCTGTTTGCAACAGTAAAATTACTATTACTATTATTCAAAGATCAGATCAGTGCAGAAATCTTCTGAATTGAACTACAAAAGTTAGATTTTACCAATGTTCCACGTATATGTTGAAAACAAACCAGTTGTGAAAGGATGACTGTAAATTTAAGGAATCGGACTCACAAATACATGCATTGTGCATGCTGGTGACCCAATTTGATTTTGATATCATTTGGAAGGTTTTGAAAAAAAAAATTACCGGGTATAGAAACAACAAAAATATTATATCAAAAATGTTTTTGACCTTCAAAGATTGCAAAGTAAGGTAATTTTACGTCTGATATTAATTGAATTAAAGAGAAAATTTAAAATATGTTATAAACTGATGTATGATTAATTTTTAGGTCATTTATTTGACATATCATTAATCAGTCGTCAAATATTTTTCAAATGATACCAAAATGCTTTGGGGTCATCAAGCTTCAACAATTAACATTAAGTGTAGTTGAGCCATCAAAGAGAGCTAGCTTATTTGTGGGTTGGATTCCTAAAGTTTGATGTCTTATTGTCTATCAGCACTTTTGAGGAAGGCACTGAATAATTATAGCTTGGCCTACCTTAAATGTAATATTACAATCAACTTTTCCATCCAAAAACCTGCAGGTCTGGTTTGTTATATTGGTCGAGTTAATCCTTACTTTCAGATTCTTTAACTGGAATAAAAACACAATAATAACAAATATATCTTAAATCACATACAAACTTAAAGTAATCCATGTTCTTTTTCGGATTATTGCAAAAACATTGGCAAATTTTGTCATGTCTCAACGACCTAATCTACCGGCCTGCTAAATAACTTTCAGTGGAGGAGCAAAACAAGCAAAAATGGCATGTACAACAAGAATTACATTAAGCAACACCCTCAAGTACACAGTCTTTTTTTTTTGGCTCAAGAATAATTGTGTTATTGTTTGGCCAAAATGTCTACCTATTTTCTGTATGGACACCTGACTCTCACATCATTACATGATAAGGCCACACCAAAATAATGTTTTGTTCTTCTTATTATTTGCACAAAAAAAATGTGAGCATGTCAGTTTCATCAAACATGAAGCGAGCGAAGACCATAAAATAATCGATTAAATTTAAAGAAGATAGATTGCCCTTTAACCCATCTTGAACTTTATTTCCATTGGAATATCTATTAATCTGTATCTAGTCATCTGTTTTAAGAAGCACAATATATGATTAAACCAACTTTCTGAGATAATTATTACATATTTTAGGTATGATGATCATTCATAATAAAAACACCCTGCTTTAAAGGAAATGTTTGAAACAACTCATCTACCTGAATAACTTTTAACATCATTTGCATCTGTATTAAGATAATCATTTTGTTTGATATCAGGTATTTTTTAAAGAAAATGACCGGTTATATATAAAAGCATTTTTCACAGAGGCAACATCAAATAATTTAGGCGTCTATATACATTTTAATTTCCTTATTTAATTTTGTTTTGAATATAACAGTAAATGCAATGGCGTGTATTTAACAAAATGAACAGTATAAGGGTATGCAAAGAATACAATATAGGTCAGGGACATGTTTTATCCATCCCATATTATGCTTTAAAGAAAATAGAAATAAAGGTTATTGGCATAAGTAAGGCTTTTTACCTATTTTTTTTGGTATATCCTTTCTAAACTGATCACCCCGGGGCACTATTTGTAACCAGATATTTGTTCGCATGTTTTTATCAGTAATTGATCAAAAATGACTTTGAAACATCATTTCGGACTAAACAATGAAACATTTTCCGCAAAGTTTGGAAATTAAATTTATTATTGGCAACTGAGAGTAAGATTGTTGTTGCCAATATTGGTCCAAGTTTGAAGTCATTGTTCAGCATTCCAATTTCCATCCACAAACTAATGACTATTTACACAATTTCATAGCTGCCAGCATTAGGTACACTTATTATATTGCATAATAAATGATAATGATTTGGATGGAATGATGATCAATGATATTGAGCATGGTCACAACACATTTATATCCAAAATTCGAGCCACAGTGTGTATACCAGAAGCTGCCATTTTGATTAAATCTATTGAAACCAATGCTTAACCAGTTGATAAACAGTATAGAACTCCACTCATCATTTACTTCCCTTTACGAAACACTACAGATCTGCTAAGGAAATTATCATTGATTATATTTCAACTTTCAAAAAGGCCAATAGCTACAAAAACGTCCGGTTCACGGTAAACATATTGGTGCAGTCATACAAAAAAATATGAGTTTTCTTTACAATTTCAAAAATGTGGTGTGGTCAACCCTGAATCAGCCGAACGAAACATCAATTTGGTGTGGCCTTTAATATACCATAAAATTATCAATGTTTTACATCAATAATGCCTATGATGCATTGTGTAATGTAATGAGGAATAATCAATAATAAAATACAAAAAAACTTTGTTTGGGTCACTCACTGTTAACAAACAATATTTTATACAGTTTTTGTTTCTAGCATCAAACATTTATAAATAAGAAGTCTTAAAAAGGATCAACAAAGAGTAATTACTTACATCAGTTGTATTAAATATTGTATTTTCAATTTCTACTTCCAAAGTAGATTCAACATCGGTATGCAGATATGATGTGTTATTCTGCAGCCTTGGACAAGACTGAAATAAATGTTTATCTATTAGGAAATCCAAAGAATGATGATAATGATGATGATGATGATGATGATGTTGATGATGGTGGTGGTGGTTGTGGTGATGGTGGTGGTGGTGGTGGATGTGATGGTGATAATGAGGATGAGGAGGTGGAGGTGGTGGTGGTGGTGGTGGTGGTGGTAGTGGTGGTGGTGGTGGTGGTGGTGGTGGTGGTGGTGGTGGTGGGATGATGAGGATGAGGAGGATGACAATGACAACAACAATGATGAGAAGGAAGAGGAGGATGATAGAAGGGCATACAAGTATATTTATATTACGTATAATAGGATATATGCGTCGATGGACAGACTGACAGACAAAGTGATTCTGAAAAAAGTACGGAAATAATAGTCATTACAGTGGCCCTGATAGATTAGCATTTCACTATTAACATACTTGGAATGTATCAGGAACTGAATGAAGACATGGCGGATTTGTACTGTTACTCTCACAGTGACCTTGAAGAGCACACCATCTACATGTGCCTCTGATTGTCTCTACACATTTGCTACACCTGAAACATAGACAACAAGTTACAACCACTAAGAACTCCAGAAAAAATAACAAATTGAGTATTCGATATTATAATACCAATACTGTACTTTACTTTAAAGGAAACACCACTACTCCAACTAATTTTCTTATGATCATAAACAAAGTTACATTGCACTATTTCTTGTTCCTCTTTTCTTTTCTTTAACATATATTGTGTAACTTTATCTTTATGCAATAAAATATGATTTAATGAAATTTTCGTCATTTGAACAGTACTTGTACTATTAATAAATAGTTTACCAACTTAAGTTTTAACAATAGATAACATAATTAAGCATATTTCCTCTGTCGCTCCTTTGAAATACAATCATTTCATTTTTGATACATGACCTATATTTTAAGACAAACAGAAATGTCATGGAAGTCTTAGACTCCACAATGTATGCATTGTTTTCGCATTATGGTTGAGTTATGTCATACATACAGGGACATATAAAAATAGTTTTCTTTATAACTTGCCAGGATTTTGATGTCTTTTTACATTTGGTGAGAATATAACCCAAGTTTATCTTTTATAAGACATTGCAAAAAAAGTAGAAAACAATTTGCATTGACCTTTTGGTTTTAGATGATTGTTTCAACAATAAACTGCTAAGACTGAGCAAACAGTTTAAAAAGGTTTGTATGTAAATGTTTTAGTGATATATATATGTAGGTGTGTAACGCTACCAAACTTTGTGACTGAAAGCATTTATGTATTATGGTAAATTGTAAGAGTAAGTCAAACTTTCTTAGAATCAAGATTTTATTACCGAAGTGAGTAATAGATCTTAAATGGATGGCTTCAATGTTAATATAAGGACAGAACAACTATTTGTTATATTTTTCATAAAAAAAATCATTCCTGCGAAGTTTTTCAAAGGTGCTAAAAAATTACATACAGGGGCAGGACTACCACTTATATTTTTGTTTAAGTTGGCGCTGTCATAGATAAATCCTGCTCTCTTACATCAGCAAAACTACAACCCCAAGTGAAAATTGAAAGATGAAGTAACATTATCTCAGCAAGCTGTGCTTGATATGCAAACATAACAAACATTAAAAAGGATTTTGCTAAGACATCCATTACTCAGAAGTTTAAATCTCACTTAGAAATGAATAAAATAACTGTATTAAATCTGAGCATAATAGTGGATGTTTTGCGACTATAAAAACACTGTCCCTTGATATCATTGGGTTGGGTCATCTTGCTTTATCTCATCTGTTTCAAAATAGAACTACATCAAGCAAAATCATTCAGTTGCATATTAAGAGAAAAGATTCTGATGTTTCCATTTGTATGTATATAAATCAGTATAACCTTTATTAAATGTTTTACGTACAGTTATTATGGGCACCTATGAATGGCCCTCACATTTAATCAACAAGTTATAGGCAAAGATTTCCAGTACTTACACTGAATACTCTGAACATCTGAAGAAACGAAACAGTGTGGAAGCAAGAGGGATCCTCGTTCCATTGGACAGTTCAACAATTAATTCCATATCTTTTGTAGTATGCTCTGCAAAAAGTTAAAATCATCATTTTAAATTTTATTCTATAAGGGCTGCTTGGGATATTTTGGCCACACCCATCAAATCGAGATTTTTTGGATGTATACATGATGTTTTCGGATTCGAAAAGATGCTTGACTTACAGACACAGATAAATTTATCAGATGTCATATATTCTATGCTTGGCAGGATAAAAAGGCTTACATTCTTGTCAACTGTTGTCCAAAATGGACCAACAATTAAGAGCAATTATAATGAACCATTTTCTTATGAAAAAATGCCTATCCGTGATGTCGGTGCCCACATTCTAAGCTGAGCTTGCACCTTGATATCTTTTTAGTGCTGCAAAATGCCTAATCCCAGCACAAGACGAGTCATTAAACTTATGTTTACAAAGTCTCGTGTGGTCAGGTTAATGACATGCCATGCACCGGTATAAGGTATCATGTAACCTTGTTTCCATCTTATAAATGAACAAATTTGGGGTTGTAATATGATGGATGATGACTTGTTCATTTTTGAATTTAAAATAGAGCTATCACTGAAGGTGATTAATACTCCCGAACGCCGCCCATATATGAAATTGCAGTCAACTATTTGGAAACCCAACCTATAAATGACATTTATTTTATGGACTACCGTCAGTTATTCATTTTTTGATTATGTTTTAAAAGTTAGAAAAAAGGCTTTAAACAATATCAGTGATGCTAATACTGAGATGTTAATACTGATATATTTGATGGTCTAAAGCACAGAATATACGATTGCCTATGACAATATATAAAAGATTTAATTTACTTTTTTTCAAGTTATGCTACGGACAAGAAAAAAGTAACAAAGGGCAATAACTCTGTGATTGGCTGAAATAGAATTGTGGTTCCTGTACACTGCACTTCCTCTCATTATGATCTATCTCTGTATGAAGTTTTATTAAATTCCATCCAATAGTTTTCAAGTTATGCTCCGGACAAGAAAAATTAACAAAAGGCAGTAACTCTGTAATTAGCTGAAATAGAATTGCGGTTCCTGTACACTGCACTTCCTCTCAGATCTATCACTGTATGAAACTTGATTAAATTCCATCCAATAGTTTTCAAGTTATGCTCTGGACAAGAAAAAGTAACAAAGGGCAGTGACTCTGTAATTAGCTGAATTAGAATTGCGGTTCCTGTACATTGCACTTCCTCTCGTTATGATCTATCACTGTATGCAGTTTTATTAAATTCCATCCAATAGTTTTTAAGTTATACTCCGGACAAGAGAAAGTAACAAAGGGCAGTAACTCTGTAATTAGCTGAAATAGAATTGTGGTTCCTGTACACTGCACTTCCTCTCATTATGATCTATCACTGTATGAAGCTTTATTAAATTCCATCCAATAGTTTTCAAGTTATGCTAAGGACAAGAAAAAAGTACCAAAGGCCATAACTCTGTACCGGTAATTAGCTAAAATAGAGTTATGGTTCTTGTGCACTGCTCTTTCTCTCATTGTGCTTTACCATTGTATGAAGTTTCAATAAGTTTGGTCTAGTTGTTTGCAAATTAATGTCTGGAAAAAAAATTGAAAGCAAAAAAAACAAATTAAGGGCAATAACTCAGTAATTAGCTTAAATAGAGATATGGTTCTTGAACACCGCACTTTTTCTCATTGTGCTTTTCCATTGTATGAAGTTCCAATGAATTCCATCTAGTACTTTTCAAGTTATACTCCGGACAAAAAAAGTAAGGGCAATAACTCAGTAATAAGCAGGAATAGAGTTATGGTTATTGTACACTGCACTTCCTCTCATTATGCTCTACCATTGTATGAAGTTTAATCCAATTCCATCCAGTAGTTTTTAAGTTATGCTCCGGACAAGGTAAATTGCAACGGACCGACCGACAAACAGACAAACCGACCAACCGACCACAGGGTGACTCCAATATACCCCCTTCAAACTTCGTTTGTGGAGTAGTCATACACCTAGACACAAAATCAGTCAGTCCGAAACATATTAAATGAGCCTCAGACAAATGGAAACATGTTATTATATAACGTTAATGGAGTTTAGGGAAAATACTGGTTTAGGTTATAAGCATAACTATAACTCCCTGGTTTCATGTGGGTCAACCATGTCTGGCAGTGTCTATTCTTGGAATTTTGCACTATTGCAGGATTTATCCTATATTTCAAAGATCTCACATACTACTGTAATACAATGTCTATACCTATAGATATCTATGGAAATACTAAGGAGCATACACTGTAATTTTTAAGGCATCTACATACATTTGCATACATACCATTTATGTTGTTGATATTACAGGTTAACTGAGTGTCATTTATAGAGGCAATATAATGCTTGCCATCTATTTTACATTTGTAGGTGGAGTCATTAGAAAGTCTTTCTGGTAAATGTTTCGCAGTTAAAGTCACCTAGAAAGAGACAAAAGGGTGTAAACAGTCCTTTACTACCATACATGACATATATCGCCATCATGAAAAGTCATCAAATAATCTTTAATATATAACTTAAGTAATAACTTTTGAATTCATTAATTCAAGGTTTGTGAATCAAACAGATGATAATCATAATATTAATTTATATCTGTGATTAAGGTTTCTTGCACTTAAAATCATCAAATTGGCAATCCTAATATTTGAGGTTGTCATTTTTTTTCCAAGTGATCGAAATAATCATAATGTTCATTTTATCATTTGTTTGGTCTATTCTCTAGCTTTTCACAGGTTGAGAGGCAGTGTCCTGTGACAAACAATGGAAAGTGAAATACCCTAGCAAAAAGTGATACATTAAAATGACAGCAAAAAACACATTTTAAAAAAAAAAAAATTGAGCATATATAACAAGACATGAAATCATTCTGGTGTACAATTTAATCAAACTAAAGACCAGTTTTGTACTTTAGGCTGAGACAAGAATGAATTGCTTAGATTTCTATATAAAAAGTTATTGCTGAGACACGAAGCATCACTATTATGTCCGTTTTGTACAACATTTACCTCAAAGTATGGCCTCAAACTTTGCAATTAGGTCATGAATCTTAAGTATTATCAATATTTTAACAGGTAACTTATGGCTAAGACATGAATTATTGCCTAAACGCATAAAACATCGATTTTGGAATAGAAATATGAAAATCTGCGATCTGATGTTTTGTCTGCAGTCTTTTATCACTTGTTTGCAGATATGTACAAAAAAAATTGCTCGTTCCAAGACAACAAAAAAAAGTTGTCAAAACGTTCAATCTGTGAGAGTGCAGCTTTAAGTCCATACTGTGTAACTTTGATCTCTAAATGTGACCTTGACTTATCAGTTATGAGCATGTATTATATGCAGTACACACATATCCATGGTGTTGTACAGTTCTGTGAAGTTTAAATTAAATCCCATCAACAATAACAAAGTTAGTACAAAGACAAGGTTGTAAAATTACTTTCAGACGTGCCTATGCAAGGACTGACAGTGTGAATAATTTATGAAAACCCGAGGGGGCATACAAGTGATACTTTCTTAGGGCATCTTTTCGCTAACAACATTACATTATGAAGTACAATATCAAGGCTCATTTTTTATCATTTTTAAATAACTTCTTTAAGCAAATTCCGTATTAAATTACCATGCATGTAATAATATATTAAATCGTTTCTTTGCTTTTTCCTTTGACATCAAAACTTAACAGCCTTGTATGTAAATTTTCATAATTTACCACAAAAACAGCTTGTTCTTTAATTCTTAACACCTTAACACCAAATTAGCTTACAGCTTACATTCCCATTTTCCTGAACTTTCTAGCATTAAACAGCATGTTTTTTGATATTATAGAACCGCTTACAATTTAACATTCTACATACAGCCGAAACACAGCTGGTTTCTTAATGTAAGAGCCAAAATATATAACTCTTCTTAAGTGCATTCTTAAGCATAATTAAGTACCCGTAACAGCCCAACTCCAGAAGGGTATGCTTTTGGATCTGCGTCAATGGACACACACTCTCCCTGGGATGGTATCCAGTGGTTTTCGTGACCAGAATATTTACAAGACTGATCATTCCTGCGAATATCAATATATATATACATGAAATATCAGATTGTTTAAATTTTGCGAGAGTAAAACTTATATTTACAATTTTCATCAGGTCACAAATTTTAAACCTTCAAACAACAGTAGGCTCTTTAGCAGTGTCCAATAGAACAGTAGCAATAAAATAGAAGTTTTTACAACAAATTAGTAGGAGAAAGTAAATGTTTTCGGACAAAAAGGAGGAGAAGAAGGAATTTGTACTGTTTTACAACAATTTTCAAACTTAACAAACATGTTTTTAACGTCTTTTTCATCAAAACTGTTGTGATGAAAGTACAAGCCCTGAGTAACAGTATCAAGATTATGAAGTTTATAGACAAAGGGACCACTTTGGACTTGAAATAAATGGATAAATAAACATAAGAACTATTAATCAGCATTTTTCTCCTAAGGTCATCACAGCCTTCACCTTTAACCCCTTGACCTCAAAATCAACAGAACTCATCTGCTTGTCATGACAAACGTACCAACTAAGTTTAAGGTCACATAGCTTCAGCGTTATTCAGTTATTAGTCGGAAACAGATCTTCACTTTAAGGTCATCATGACCTTGACCTTTGACCCACTGACCACATAATCAATAGGGTTCATCTGCTGATAATGAACAACCTGCCTACCAAGTGAGTGGTCCCCAGACCTAAGCGTTCTTTAGTAATTGACAGGAAACAGATTTTAGCTTAAGATCACAACGACCTTAACCTTTGACCCACTGACCTCAAAAAAAAGGTTTCATCTGCTGGTCATGACAAACAGTCTGCCATGTAAGTGATCCTTATCCATAAGCTTTCTTCAGCTTTTCACTGGAAACAGATTTTCAGCTTTAGGTCAGCATGACCTTGACCTATGACCCACTGGCCTCAAAATCAAAAAGGTTCATTTGCTGCTCATGACCAATCCGCCTACCTACAAAATTTGAGACCAATTGGCCTAAGCACTATTCAGTTATTGACCGGAAACATATTTTCAGCTTAAGGTCACCACAACCTTGGCCTTTGACCTTCTGAACTCAAAATCAATAGGGGCCATCTGCTGGTCATAACCATCTTGCCTACCAAGTTTGAGGTGTCTGGGCCAAAGCATTTTTCGGACGAAAGTACGGAATGACAGACAGTCCGATTTCTATATGCCTCCCTTTTGGACCATAAGAAGGTAGGAACAATAGGAAGTTTCAACAGGAAGTAGAAAAAATAGGCGGTCTTTTAGAAAAGTAGGAGTGTTGGAGAGCCTTTACGTTTTCACGCGCTAACTCAACTTTTGGGAAAAAAAACTGACGTACTCACCAACCAAGATATATAAGTTGACTCCTTATACCCCTTCAAACTGTATAAATATGCGAATATTGTATGGAGTAACTAGGCATCAAAATTTATTATCACAGTCAATGAGACTGTAAAAGACAGAGCTTAATAACTCAAACGAACAAACCTTGAGCTCTTGTTTTCATAGACACACCAGCCACATAGTGGATTTTTGTTTTCCATAAGATCTTTGCATGTTTTGTATTCGGTACAGTCAGTGCTCTGGTACTTTAAAACCTGTAAGGAGGTTATGATAAAAGAAATTGTAAACATACTGAAAACTAAATTGTATTTACTGGTATCCAAGCCATTTAAAGACCCACTACAAGAGATTAAAGTGGTCCATGATATTGTTACAAAATACTATATCACATCATCAGACTGACCCAGTACAGCAAAATCATTAACGTCTGTTTCTTCAAATAAAACAATTCAGTATAAAGATTTCAACAAAGCAATGACAAAGATCAATATGTCTGAAAACAAGAGGGCCATGATGGCTTAAAACGCTCACCTAAGCAAAGGGCCACAACTCTGTGATAAAACATTAATAAAAATGTTGCAATTTAAACATATCATTACTGATGATGATGCCTTGTTTTATATTTGTAAAGGGTCATGCAATTAAGCTTCTTGTAATGTTTCAGTGCATCTGGCATGGTAGTTTAAGGAGATTTCTTTTAAAGCAAAACAGGAAGTTGGCCAGATTGTTGTTGTTGTTGATCAATCACAACTCCTTGTTGTATTTCTTTAGAAGGTTACCCAAGGAAGCTTCCTGTAAAGTTTCATTGAATTTGGACTGGTAGTTTTAGAGGAGATATTTTTTAAAGCAAAACAGGAAGTTGGCCATTGTGTTGTTGTTGCTGTTGATCAATCGTGACCCCTTGTTGCATTTTTGTAGAGGGTTACCAAAGGAAGCTTCCCGAAAAGTTTCATTATATTTGGAGTGGTAGTTTCGGAGGAGGTGTTTTTTTAAAGCAAAACAGGAAGTCGGCCATTTTGTTTTCTAGTTGTTAATCAATCATGACCCCTTGTTGTATTTTTGCAGAGTGTCACCCAAAGAAGCTTCCTGTAAAGTTTCATTGAATTTGGACTGGTAGTTTTAAAGAAGAGTTTTTTTTAAAGCAAAACAGGAAATTGGTCATTTTATTGATGTTGTTGTTGTTGTTGATCAATCGCGACCAAGGAAGCAGCCTGTAAAGTTTCATTGAATTTGGAGTGATAGTTTCAGAGGAGATGCTTTTTTAATGCAAAACAGGAAGTCAGCCATTTTATTGTTGTTGTTGCTGTTGCTGTTGATCAATCATGACCCCTTGTTGTTGTTTTGTAGAGGGTCACCCAAGGAAGCTTTCTGTAAAGTTTCAATGAATTTGGACTGGTAGTTTCAGAGGAGATTCTTTTAAAAGCAAAACAGGAATTCAGCCATTTTGTTGTTGTTGTTGTTAATCAATTGTGACCCCTTGTTGTATTTTTTAGAGAGACACCAAAAGTAGCTTTCTGTGAAGTTCATTGAATTTGGCCAGGTAGTTTCAGAGGAGATTTTTTTTAAGCATTTGTTGACGGACGGATGGACGAACTGACGGACGGAAGACGGACAAAGACCGATCACAATCGCTCAAAAGGGAGAATGAACGGAACTTTCCATTTGACTGAATTTTGTCTCACAGATAAACTTAAAAAAATATGAGTAGCAATAACTGAAGTTCCCGTAATAGTCTTTTTGTCTGTCAGACCATGTTGTCCACAAATAGTATTTTCAATTACAGCTTTTTATTATCGCCTGATGAGATAGTTGGCTCAAAATGATTTCTGTGGCAAAAATCATTTCTTAAAAAAAATTGATATACGGTGCATTATTTTCATTGCAAAATGTTTTTTTGTCTGAAGTAAGGTATTCGGCTTTGGACAAAAAAAATCTCATGATGCAACACATATCATGATTGTCACAAATCAGAACTGTACTGTCTATAAGACACTATCCTATTTTAAGCAACTCCAATGCTTAAATTTTGTTTTTGTGTAAAGTTGGTAAAATTATGTTTTGTGACAATAAAAATAATGTTATACATATGAATAGTTTTATTCATGTCATTATTCATACATACATTGCTTTCAGAGATGACAAAAAAGTGATCATCATTCAAAATGATCATGTCCTTCACTTCGTTCCCTTCGTCTGCAAGTAGTTGTTCATATCGGTGAAGGCCACTCTTTGTCATCACATACTGAAACACACAATGATAAACTTAAGGCCAGAAAAAAAAATGTTGACTCTCATCTTATTAAGAACATGAATATCACTGGAAGTGATGGATGCTTCCCATAAGACAATTTTCTATAAAAAGGGAGGAATTGTAAAACATTGTGCAGGTAAATGGTTGTAGCATTATTATACACATGTTAATTGGAAAAATATAAAAGACATGACATGAAAACATGAAAAGATATGGGCAGGTTTGAGAAATATATAGTAAAGTTAATTTCAAACAATGAAGTGAAAGGCAGCATTTTAAACCCTTAAATATAAGTAGAAGAGGAATAGTGCAATTGACAGCCTGAATGTGGATCTTTCAAAAATTAATAATGCCATTGCCATCTATTTGTATTCCAAGTTTCATTTGAATCCTTTAATAACAATCCAAAATATGGTCCGAACAAGAACCTTTTATGGAAAAATATCAGGTTAAGGGGAGATAGCTAAATAAATATGCAGGATATGATTATATTTCTTGGGTACTGCACTTCCTGGCATTACCATCTATTTATAAACCATTTTTCATTTGAATTACCTTCAAGTACATTTCAATATATGGCCTGGACATTAGCACCCATTATGGAAAAATATCCGGTTATGGTAAGATAACCAAAACAATATTAATGATATGATGATTCTTGGGTACTGCACTTCCTCTTTCTTCCATCTATCTACATACATTTCGTTTCAATCCCAATTTCAGACAAGCACCCATTATCAAAATATATCAGATAAATTGGAGGTGTTTAAGAGTAGCTAACTAATAAATTATGCAAGGCAGGATTATGGGTCTTATGCACTGCACTTCCTCCCATTGACATCTATCAATATTTCAAGTTTCATTTCAATTCCTTCAGTATTTTCCAAAATAAGGCCTGGACAAACTCCCATTTACATAAACTCAGATTAAGGAGAGTTTCAGGGGAGATAATTAAACAAGAGGGACATTATGGCTCTGAGTTGCTCACCTGAGATATGTGAAGAAAAACACCACTTTTAAACATTTGTTGGGTAGTACGCCCTATTGACATGTAGTAAGATATTATCACTTAAGCGCCTTATACATTTGATTTTGTCAAAGATATAGCTTTGATTACAGACCAGTTCATAAAATGCTAAAAAATGTTGTCAATATTTTCCACATTGCACAATAAATAGTGAAAGATGGTATGTTTAAAACATGAGGGCCATGATGGCCCTAAAACGCTCACCTAAGGAAAGGGCCACCAAAGCAGTAATTCGGCCATTTTGTTGTTGTTGTTGTTGTTGATTAATCGCGACCCCTTGTTGTATTTTTGTAGATGGTCACCCAAGGAAGCTTCCTGTAAAGTTTCATTGCATTTGGACAGGTAGTTTCAGAGATGTTTTTTTATAAGCAAAACAGGAAGCCAGCTATTTTGTTGTTGTTGCTGTTGTTGTTGTTGTTGATCAATCAAGACCCCTTGTTGTAATTTTTTAGAGGGTTACCCAAGGAAGCTTCCTGTAAAGTTTCATTTAATTTTGACTGGTAGTTTCAGAGGAGTTGTTTTTTAAGCAATTGTTGACAGACGGACGGACAGACTTACGGACGGACGCTGGACAAAGACCGATCACAATAGCTCACCTTGAGCACTTCATGCTCTGGTGATCTAAAAATGTTTAATTTAACTGATAACGAAGACTAAAATTATAATTGCCCTGTATATAGTTTTATTGAAAATATTGATTTAAAATATATTACATACTTTTTTCTGAAAAGCTGAAGGTAACACAGTACCATTTCAATTACCTATATTTTTGGCAATCCTATATGTAGGAGTAGGGAAAAAAGAAGCTGTATGTTTAATTGTTTGTTTTTGAATGTCATTCAAAAAAATAAATTCCAGGTTGTTTTCTCATAATGTAAAATCATTTTTTCCCATTCATTTAAGTTCTACAGTAAAGTGTATTACAAAAACAAATACAATTGTTACAGTAGTATCAACAATGATGTCTTTTGAATACATATATAAAAAAGGTGTCATTGAAGTACAAATACTTATCACATATCACTATCCCTTCATTGTACCCAACATGGATTAAGGATCCACCCCTGTGCTGGGTTACCGGCTTTGACAGGTCAGGATCAAAATGTATCTTTTACCTTAGAGGTAGGGACATGGGTCTTGCACACGACACGTTATCTTGGTGTGTCGAATACATGTGGAAAGTCATTTTGAAATCTGTCCATACAAGAGAAAGTTACATCCCGGACATGACAGCCTATACTCCATGTACTTATATGCAGCAATCCATTGTGAATAAACACTAAGTGTGACCTTCAACTTAAGAGGTACGGACACGGGTCTTGCACACCACACGTCATCTTGGTATGTTGAACACATGTGGCAAGTCATTTTAAAATCTGTCCATACAAGAGAAAGATATAGCCCGGACATAACAACCTATACTCTATGTCCTTATATATGCAGCATTCCATTGTGAATAACACTTAGTGTGACCTTGACCTTAGAGGTAGGGACACGGGTCTTGCATGTGACACGTTGTCTTAATATGTCAAACACATGTGGCAAGTTATTTTAAATTATGTCCATACAAGAGAAAGTTACAGCCCAGACACGACAACCTATACTCTATGTCCTTATATGCAGCATTCCATTGTGAATAAACACTTAGTGTGACCTTGACCTTAGAGGGAGGGACACAGGTCTTTCACGCAACACGTCGTCTTAGTATGTCAAACACACGTGGCAAGTTATTTTAAAATATGTCCATACAAGAGAAAGTTACAGCATGGACACGAGATATTAAACCAGACACATTTTAATATGCCCACCTTTGGGGACAAAAAAATTACTGGTCAAACATGTTGCCTGGATAATCACTGACAGGACTTGTCACAGTTGCCTGCACACTGACAGGACTTGTCACAGTTTCCTGCACACTGACAGGACTTGGTCATTGACTGCACACTGACAGGATTTTGTTCAGCTGCCTGCACACTGACAGGACTTGATGATTGACTTCACACTGACATAATTTGATTCTCACCTGCGCACCGACAGGACTTTGTTCAGTTGCCTGCGCACCACACTGACAGGACTTGATAATTGACTGCACACTGACAGCACTTGGTACAGATACCTGCACACTGACAGGACTTTTTTCAGTTGCCTGCACACTGACAGGACTTTGTTCAATTGCCTGCACACTGACAGGACTTTGTTCAATTGCCTGCACACTGACAAAACTATGTTAAATTGCTTGCACACTGAAAGAACATTTAGTATAGATACACAGACAACAAACAATGCACCATCCAATAAAATCAATAAACTGCCTTAAGCTCTTAAAAATAAATATCAGATCACATTCAACACCTTCAACTAATATGATCACCTTTACCCATCAAGTTCCCTCCAATTTTAATAATATGTTTTTTCTTTACATAAGTTATCAGTGAATAACACTATCCACACAGAAGATAAGATTGTAGCATCTGCATGAACAATAATCTACACGAAGTTCAATGGAAAAGTCTGATTATTAAATTTATTATTAAGTAAAAATGAAATTTCTTCTAAGGAATAAAGTGTATAATAGTTATTTGAATCTATGAACCTAAAAAAAGAACAATAATTACCTCAGAAGTGACTATGTTGAAGACTAAATAAAATTTAAAATCTATTCCCTTGTTACTAAATATAAAAAGTAGTGGAATCTCCAACAAAAAGGGAGACCATGTAGCAAGACTTGCTGCCCTTGCTTCAAGAGTAAACTATACATAACTATCAGAGTTTAACAAAATGTATTTATAATGAACTTGTAGCCCACTGGCTGAGGCCAATTTTTCTCCAGGGGCATAATTTGAATAACCATGGTAGATAACCAATCGACAATGTTACACACCAAATATTTAAGCACTAGGATCATAGTATTTGTCAAAAAAAGTTTTGTAATTTTTCCTTTAGATTGCCATGGCAACCAGAGTTCTGCATGGAATTTATTTCTTTGAACCATTTTGAAAAGGCACCAACCAAGGATCATTCCTATGAAGTTTCATTAAAATTGTCCAAGGGGTTTAGGAGAAGATGATGATTATAACCAATTGTTGACACTTTTCCTTTAGGTTGCCATGGCAACAAGAGATCTGCATGGAATTAATTTCTTTGAACAATTTTGAAAAAGCAACAACCAAGGATCATTCCTATGAAGTTTCATTAAAATTGTCCAAGGGGTTTAGGAGAAGATGATGATTATAACCAATTCTTGACATTTTCCTTTAGGTTACCATGGCAACAAAAGTTCTGCATGGAATTCATTTCTTTGTATAATTTTGAAAAAGCCCCAACCAAGGATCATTCCTATGAAGTTTCATCAAAATTGTCAAAGCGGTTTAGGAGAAGATGATGATTATAACCAATTGTTGACATTTTCCTTTAGGTTGCCATGGCAACCAGAGTTCTAAATGGAATTCATTTCTTTGAACAATTTTTAAAAAGCACCAACCAAGGATCATTCCTATGAAGTTTCATCAAAATTGTCCAAGCGTTTAAGGAGAAGAAGATGATTATAACCAATTGTTGACGCCGAATGACAGACAAAGAATGTCGGTCGACGGAAGACCAATCACAATAGCTCACCTTGAGCACTTTGTGCTCAGGTGAGCTAAAAACAAGTTGTCTCTTTTTAATCCTATATTTAAAGACGTGGCTAAATAGCATTTTTTTTTATACTCTCAACGGCCAATATCTAGTCATGCACGGGCGGATCTACCTGGTTTTTGAAAGGAACCAAGCTTTGATGGATATCTACATACTATACAAGTTTCATGGAGATACAATCAAAACTGAAGACTGTATCATGTTCACAAGCAAATGTTTACAGACGCACTGACACACTGACGCACAGACGCACTGACGCACATACAACGGACACATTACCATCGCATAAGCTCTTCTGGCCTTTGGCCAGTAGAGCTAAAAATTATTTATTTCATTTATTTTTCAACATTTAAGTAATAATTTGGTATAAGAGTAATTAACAAAAAATATATTTGCTTTTAAAAATAATACATTCTTGATCACATCAAAAACAAATAATAATATAATCAAACTGTACTGAAATAGCCATATGGTATTACAATTTTAACACACTGTTTGATGCATAAAAAATGAAACCTTGCAGACATTTAAAAGCAAAATCAACAAGTTCTAGAAATACGCATGACCTGGTCCTTATAAATAATTAACTTTAACCTTTTTGGAACATTATGCCAAAACATCAATGTTAAACCATCTCGTTTAAAAAAATAAGGGCTTGAAATCCCCAACCACCTAAATCAGCCGTGACAGCAAGTAAGAAAATATTCAAAGAAGCTAATATATATGTGTAGAAATTAAAATAATTACTTTTTAATGAAAATACTGTATCAACTTCTATAAAAAAAATGCTAGCTAATGAAAAGAGAAAATAAAAAAAATATTTGTGCGTCTAGATGGATTCGAACCGCTACCATAAAACCCTCAAACGATTTGTAGTCCTGTGCTTAACACCATAGGCTTAGTAAAGCATTAAAATTGAAGAGTTTCAAGGAAAGGTTTTTATCAGGGATGTGCTACCTTAAATGGTCACGGTGCTTTTTGTTTAAGACGAAAAAAAAAATAACATCATTTCTGTGTCCGAAATTTTGTGGGATTTATACCTCACTTTCAATAGGAGATGCTTCTATTGTGGGCATCAGGCCACTTCAACTTTTTTATTACACTGATATGTTTCAAAACTCTGTTGGTTGGATGCATTTGACCATGTATATCTTTAACAATTATAATTTCACTAAGCAGTTGAACTGTGTTAAGATCAATATTTTCAGCCTATAAAAGAATCTTAAGTTATGCTTTTTAACTTTATGGTGATCTTTCTCTCTTAGTACAGCCTTTGATGAATTCACATATACCAGTAAGGTGTGTTTTGTCTTCATGATATAAGAAGATTTTAAAAAAATATTTCAAAAACTCAAAGAAAAATATGTTTTATTTTTATTATTTTCTCCTTCAGGACCTTTTATCCATTTTATTTTTATTTCTATTTCCTCCTCCTTACCAATTATTTTGAAAAATCTCCCTTAAATCTAAAGATTATAAAATGCTGCCCTAAGTCATATTTGTTTTGACAAGATAAATGAGATATAGTTTTGAACAATACTTAACAAAGAGCTTCCATGTCAAATGTGATTGAATTTGGTCCATAAATAAATGAGTTGAATTGCTTGAAATCTTTTTAAAAACTGAAATGTCAAATCCAAAACTAATTTGGCCTTTAAACTAGTTCACTTTAGTGGAAGCCCAATTTCAATGATAGCTATAATGAAATTAATTTTTTAACTCTCAAAGTAACCAATTGTTAAACAAGAGGGCCATGATGGCCCTAAATCGCTCACCTGAGTAAAAGAGTATAACATAGCTTGTTTCTCAAAGAATATTGAACAAGAGCTGTCAAAGTATGTGACAAATGCCCCCCAATGTGACATGATCTATGAACAAGTACATAAAAAGTTGATCTTGCCTTTATGTGTCAAATACATATTGCAAGTTATATTAAATTGCCTCTGAGCATAGAAAAAAAACCAATCCTACTAAATGACAGCCAACACTCTTTATGTCCTCATATTCAGCATTCCATTGTGAATAAACACTTAGGGTATCTTTCACCTTAGAGGTAGGGACATGGGTCTTGCACATGACACGTTGTCTTGGTATGTCGAAAACATATGGCAAGTCATTTTAAAATCTGTCCATATAAGAGAAAGTCACAGCGCGGACACGACAGCCTATATTTTCCTTCAGGTTGCCATGGCAACCAGAGTTCTGCATGGAATTAATTTTTTTGAACAATTTTGAAAAAGCACCAACCAAGGATCATTCCTATGAAGTTTCATCAAAATTGCCCAAGGGGTTTAGGAGAAGAAGATTATTGTAACCAATTGTTGACACTTTTCCTTTAGGTTGCCATGTCAACCAGAGTTCTACATGGAATTAATTTCTTTGAACAATTTTGAAAAAGCACCAACCAAGGATCATTCCTATGAAGTTTCATCAAAATTGTCAAAGCAGTTTAGGAGAAGAAGATGATTATAACCAATTGTTGACATTTTCCTTTGGGTTGCCATGGCAACCGGGCCAAACAAAATTATTTGAACAAATTTAAGAGAGGTCCATTGCAAGGACACTTCAAACCAAATTTGCTGAAGATCTATCAAGGGGTTCATGCGAAGAAAATGTTAAGTTTTTTTTTACTTATTTTAGCTCTGGTGGCCCTTAAAAGGGGCCAAACAAAATTATTTGAAAAGACCTGACAGAGGCCCATGCTAGGATGCTTCAGACTTGAAGATCCATCAAGCAGTTAATAAGATCAAGTTGTTTAAAGGTTTTTCTATTTTTTGCTCTGGTGACCCCTAAAAGGGGCCAAACAAAACCATTTGACCAAAGTTGAGAGAGGACCATGTAAGGATGCTACATATCAAGTATGGAGTCATTCTGACCTTTACTTTCAGAGGAAAAGATGTTTAAGTGACAAGACAATGTAAAAACAAATGACCCCTGAGCAAGGCCAATTTGACCCCGGGATAATAATTTGAATACCTTTGGTGTAGGTCCACTAGGTAACACTATATACCAAATATGAAAGCTCTAGGTCTTATATTTTGGAGAAGAGGATTTTTAAAGTTTTATTATATAAGACTATATAAAAACAAATAATTTTCAGGGCGGGGCCATTTTTGACCCTGTGGCACTAATTTGAACAACTTTGATAGGGGTCCACAAGATGATGTTGTATACCAAATATCTAAGCTCCTGGACTTACGGTTCTGGAGAAAAATATTTTTAAAGATTTACTATATAACACTACGTAAAAACAAGGACCCCCTAGGCGGGGTCAATTTTGACCCTGTGGCAATAATTTGAACAAATCTGGTAGAGGTCCACTAGATGATGCTGTATACCAAATATCTAAGCCCTGGGCCTTACAGTTTCGGAGAAGAAGATTTTTAAAGATTTACTATATAACACTACCATACACTGACACATACCAATTTTCAAGGTTCTAGGCCTTGTGGTTTTTGAGAAGAAGATTTTTAAATTTTTCCCTATATTAGTCTATGTAAAACAAGTGACCCCCGGGGCGGGGTCATTTTTGACCCCAGGGGGATAGTTTTAACAAATTTGGTAGAGGACCACTAGATGATGCTATATACCAAATATTAAGGCTTTAGGCCTTGTGGTTTTGGAGAAGAAGATTTTTAAAGTTTTTCCTTTCCGTTGCCATGGCAACCAGAGTTCTGCATGGAATTCAATTCTTTGAACAATTTTCAACAATTGGGGGACCACCCAAGGAACATTCCTGTGAAGTTTGGATGAAATTGGCTAAGCGGTTTATGAGGAGATGAGGTTTAAAGTAAAAGTTTACGGACGGACGGAAAATTAGTATGTGTACTAAATATGTTATCCAGTTTAAATTAAGACGTTACTTGTCTTTGTGAGTTCGGAGAAGATTTTTTAAGTTTTCACTATAACACATATAGAGAAAACCAATCAGCCCCGGGGTGTGGCCAATTTTGACCCCAGGGCCATAATTTGAACAAACTTTGTAGAGGTCCACTAGACGATGAATCATGCCAAATATCTAAGCTCTAGTCTAAGTAAGTTCAGAGGAGAAGATTTTTGAAGTTTTAACTATAAACATAGAGAGAATACCCTAACCCCCCGGGGCGGGGCCAATTTTGACCCCAAGGCCATAATTTGAATAATCTTTGTAGAGGTCCACTAGACGATGAATCATGCCAAATATCTAAGCTCTAAGCAACGTAAGTTCAGAGGAGATTTTTGATTTTTTTTTACTATAAACATATAGAGAAAACCCATGACCACCCCGGGGCGGGGCCAATTTTGACCCCAGGGCCATAATTTGAACAATCTTTGTAGAGGTCCACTAGATGATGAATCATGCCAAATATCTAAGCTCTAGTCCAAGTAAGATAAGAGGAGAAGATTTTTGAAGTTTTAACTATAAACATATCAAGTATACCCATGACCCCCAGGGGTGGGGCCAATTTTGACCCCAAGGCCATAATTTGAATAATCTTTGTAGAGGTCCACTAGATGATGAATCATGCCAAATATCTAAGCTCTAAGCAACGTAAGTTCAGAGGAGATTTTTGATTTTTTTTTACTATAAACATATAGAGAAAACCCATGACCACCCCGGGGCGGGGCCAATTTTGACCCCAGGGCCATAATTTGAACAATCTTTGTAGAGGTCCACTAGATAATGAATCATGCCAAATATCTAAGCTCTAGTCCAAGTAAGATAAGAGGAGAAGATTTTTGAAGTTTTAACTATAAACATATCAAGTATACCCATGACCCCCAGGGGTGGGGCCAATTTTGACCCCAAGGCCATAATTTGAACAATCTTTGTAGAGGTCCACTAGATGATGAATCATGCCAAATATCTAAGCTCTAGTCCAAGTAAGTTCCAAGTAGAAGATTTTTGAAGTTTTCACTATAAACATATAGAGAAAGCCCATGACCCCCCAGGGGCAGGGTCAATTTTGACACCAGGGCCATAATTTGAACAATCTTTGTTGAGGTCCACTAGATGATGAATCATGCCAAATATCTAAGCTCTAGTCCAAGTAAGTTCCAAGAAGAAGATTTTTGAAGTTTTCACTATAAACATATAGAGCATACCCATGACCCCCTGGGGTGGGGCCAATTTTGACCCCAGGGCCATAATTTGAACAATCTTTGTAGAGGTCCACTAGACGATGAACCATGCCAAATATCTAAGCTCTAGTCCAAGAAAGATAAGAGGAGAAGATTTTTGAAGTTTTAACTATAAACATATCAAGTATACCCATGACCCCCAGGGGTGGGGCCAATTTTGACCCCAAGGCCATAATTTGAACAATCTTTGTAGAAGTCCACTAGATGATGAATCATGCCAAATATCTAAGCTCTAGTCCAAGTAAGTTCCAAGAAGAAGATTTTTGAAGTTTTCACTATAAACATATAGAGAAAACCCATGACCCCCCGGGGCGGGGTCAATTTTGACCCCAGGGCCATAATTTGAACAATCTTTGTAGAGGTCCACTAGATGATGAATCATGCCAAATATCTAAGCTCTAGTCCAAGTAAGTTCAGAGGAGAAGATTTTTGAAGTTTTAACTATAAACATATAGAGCATACCCATGACCCCCTGGGGCGGGGCCAATTTTGACCCCAGGGCCATAATTTGAACAAACTTTGTAGAGGTTCACTAGACGATAAATCATGATAAATATCTAAGCTCTAGGCCAAGTAAGTTCAGAGGAGAAGATTTTTGAAGTTTTCACTATAAACATATAGTGAAAACCCATGACCCCCCGGGGCGGGGCCAATTTTGACCCAAGGGCCATAATTTGAACAATCTTGGTAGAGGACCATTTGGTAATCCTATCTACCATGTATCAACGGCCTAAGCCTTGTGGTTTGGGAGAAGAAGATTTTTAAAGTTTTTCCTTTCCATTGCCATGGCAACTAGAGTTCTGCATGGAATTCAATTCTTTGAACAATTTTCAAAGGGGACCACCCAAGGAACATTCCTGTGAAGTTTGGATGAAATTGGCTAAGCGGTTTATGAGGAGATGTCGTTTAAAGTAAAAGTTTACGGACGGACGGACGGACGGACGACGGACGGACGCTGGACAAATTGTGATCACAAAAGCTCACCTTGTCACTATATGACAGGTGAGCTAAAAATAAATGGAATCAAAATCTGTTTTATTAACAAATGTCAAACTTCAACTTGATTGACCTGTTTAATGTTAATAATTATAACGCTTGTTGAGTTATTGCTCAAAGGTTTTGCACAAAGATTCCAATGAAGATGCTGATAATGATGGCGTCACCAAGGCCATGACAATTTCTGGACATGTTCAGAATGACTGGTTAAAGCTAAAAACTTACTTGAATATTGCATTGGAGTGAGGTAAAAATCAATAGTGATGATTGAATCAGCAACTGGTAATCACTCTTAATTAATTATTTGTTGAACTTATAATGAGTCTTCTGATTGTCTTTAATGATTGATCTCAATGTGGATAATAAGAAAAACTCCTAAACTTACCTTTACAACAAATCCATTTGATGTTCCTGCAAAAACAACATCGTTCTGGTTGTATTGACTTGAATGTAGGCTTGTAAAATAACCCTCATGTGCAAATGATGAGTCATTCCAATGTAGCTCAACTTTGCCACTTCCAATGGCAAAATATCTTATCGGAATGTCGTTTGCTTTGCATGTGAAGTTGTTCAAACTTGACTGAGAAAAAATAACAAAATCTATTTCAAATCACTGCTGACCTTTAATGCGTACATAATTGGAACATTTAAGTTAAAAGTCTTAGAGGACATCAAGATAATGTGGGCTCTTTGTCTTTTGTATTCAAAATTAAGTTTCAATGTTCCATATATGTGTCTCACAATAGTATAGAGTCCAACAAAGTGTATACACCCTAGATGTATAATTTTAACAAAATGGAGTTGTGAACCAAAAGACAGTGATAACAGTACATTTATTTTAATAAAATATCTAAGCTCTGGGCCTTACCAGTAGGCGAGCAGTTCTCAGACACTTTTTGATATTTTTTTAGATATTCTCCTGAATTTTGAAGATATCTGAATAAAAGTTATCTGAATAAAATTTTCTATAATATAAACTTCAGTTTATCTTTTGTTCAAATAATGCAAAATTCACTGGAGTTAAATAAATTCACCTTGTTTTCTTTTGTTCTGAATGTTAAAAACAACAGTTCAACAGTAGTAGTGAAAAAAATCTCTGACACAGCATAAAATTAATTATTATTATCAGGGCTTCTAAAAACCTAGCCGGACAGACATGCCCTTATTCTATAGGATATCAACAGCGACACGCTTGATTAACTACAGAGTCTGAAAGCTGAGTGTACCGCTTACGTCATTTTAATAAAATGTAATGAACAATTCGTTGTCGATATCGAACTTATAGCTATAAGCCCCAATTATGAATAAAGATATATCTGTTTATTAAAGATTATCAATTGAAAGTTGATCCACTGTAGTAGGATATATATCACAATACTGTTTCAGTTTTTGTCGTCTGACCGCTTCCTGCCAGCTGCAATTAATTACGATCGCAGCTTTTCTTGTTAGAAGCGCTGCAGAATTCAATGAGAATTTCATTTGAAATTAAGTTTGTATCAATTACTATCTAAATCGGCTTTGATGGTTCTACAGCCCTCTTATGAATTGTCACATCGCGAAAATTATTGACAGAATACACATCGCGAAAATGTGTGACATTATTCTTCGGACATATCTTTATAATCTGACTTTGGAACCGTTTTTTTTGTTGTTGGGGGGGGGGGCGGATTTTTATTTATTTTTTTTTTGGGGGGGGGGGTGTCGCTGGGTCCAGAACGATTTAGGTTCCAACTTTTAGAAGCCCTGATTATTATTATTATCAACAAAACCAGGAATCTTGTCCTTTCTTAATTTGATATCTAAAAGCTGAACATTTGAAACAGAAAAAAACAGAGCATTAATTTGCTTATCAAATTACTTCGATAACTTTGGTAAGAATGTACTGTAAGATTTCGAGAATCAACTTTTGGTATTTAATTAACAAAAAATACTTACCTGTTGGAAAGTGTTGGTACCTACAGAAATGTTTCAAGCACCTGATTTTTAAAGATGCACTATTACTCAATCCCAAATAAGATTTAACAAATTTAATACAATTGTTTTAATAAACCAACAAGAGCACCGCGAAACGGAGCATTATACGCCCGAAGTAGATTCGGCTTGAGGTCTTTAATAAACATTTAGGTTATGCTAGTATACTGCTTACTAGGTGTGAAGTGTTTACAACAAAGGCTTAAACTTAGAATATTGAAACTTTACTGATACTTAAGTTAGCAGTGCTAATAAAAACCTTTGTTCATCAGTATTTTTTTACAACATAGAATAATTGTAAAACAACATACATACTGGTAAGTAGTGCAATGAAGGATGTACTAATATGGAATCAGATTTTATGAAATGAAATATTTTTATAAAAAAAATAGAATATCTGAAACTTCCTTAGAAAATCTGAGAATACAAGTTTAAAAGTAGCAGGACTTGGAAAGTGCTCACAACACATCCTTTTAATGTAGCAATAATTTGTATAAAATTATCTAAAAATTGCTTTATTGGTTGCACAAAGTTGTGGCTAGGACACGTTTTCTAAAAATTCCTTTATTAGTAGTAACACAAAGTTGTGGCCTGGACACGGAATTGCTAACGCCCCCCAGTGAAATTAGCATTTGAGGTACGGACCTGGAAAGCATGCTTGACAAATCCTTTTAATGTAGAGATGATTTGTATAAAGTTATTTGAAAATTGCTTTAGTAGTAACCCAGTTATGGCCTGGACATGGAATTGCTAACGTCCCCCCATGGTGATTCTAGTGTTTGAGGCATGGACCTGGAAATTGCGCGCGACACTTCCTTTTAATGTAATGATGCATTGTATAAATTTATTTGAAAATGACTTTATTAGTGACCAAGTTGTGGCCCGGACACGGATTTGCTAACGCACCCCCATGGTGATTCTAGTCTTTGAGGTATGGACCTGGAAATTGCGCGCGACACATCCTTTTAATGTAGTGATGATATGTATAAAGTTATTTGAAAATCGCTTTATTAGTTACCAAGTTATGACCCGGACACGGAATTGCTAACGCCCCCCAGTGAAATTAGCATTTGAGGTACGGACCTGGAAAGCATGCTTGACAAATCCTTTTAATGTAGAGATGATTTGCATAAAGTTATTTGAAAATTGCTTTAGTAGTAACCCAGTTATGGCCTGGACATGGAATTGCTAACGTCCCCCCCCCCATGGTGATTCTAGTGTTTGAGGTATGGACCTAGAAATTGCGCGCGACACATCCTTTTAATGTAATGATGCTTTGTATAAAGTTATTTGAAAATGACTTTATTAGTGACCAAGTTGTGGCCCGGACACGGATTTGCTAACGCACCCCCATGGTGATTCTAGTCTTTGAGGTATGGACCTGGAAATTGCGAGCGACACATCCTTTTAATGTAGTGATGATTTGTATAAAGTTATTTGAAAATCGCTTTATTAGTTATCAAGTTATGGCCCGGACACGGAATTGCTAACGGACGGACAGACGGACAGACAGACGGACAGACGATGGAGGCCATAACATAATACGACCCTTCGGGCGTATACAAAGGATGAACAAATGTTGAAAAAAAATGGTGCTTATGAAGGATACCGAGTTTAAATGGAAAGAAATGTGCAGAAAACACTGTCTTTCTACCTTATGAGACGATAGTAGATCGCAGTAAATTGTTTAGCATTCAGCGAAAATGAGGCAAAAATCATGATTGTCTGAAAACTTCTACTGTCTGAGAACTCCTCACCTACTGGTATAGTCATCAGTGACCACTGAGTTCTTCATCTTCAGTTTATATAAAAAGCCTCTGCTCACTCACACTTAGCATCTACAGTATGTTTTTCAATGAATTGCAATTGAATAGAACAACCTTGGTAGACCTAGGAAACACTCACTGTACAGTGAAAATATTTAACATGCCAAAGGCTACACATGGGAAATTAATTAGAACACTGCAGAGTGATTGCGAATGTTCATCGGTATTGTTGTTTTATTTTCAGTGAAAAGGGGCCATAACTCTAATATATATCTGTCACAAGCAACATATAAACAAATTAAGTTTCATTTGAATATCTTGAATGGTCTTGAGTAAATAGCTCAAGTTTCACTGTTGATGACAATGAAGACATAACAATACCAACCTACACATATTTCTTTGAAAAAATGGACAAGCTTATAAAAGTCAGAGTGTAGGAAATCTTATGTTCCAGCCCTTTCCACTTTCATATATCTGCATTGATCATAACTTTGTTTAACAGCTTTCAAAAATGGCCACTATAGGATAGATTTTCTTTGAAATTTGGTTTAAATAGTTTGAAATTATAATGTTCTTGAGGAGGAGGTCAATTCAAGCATTTTTTGACAATGACACAATATTGGCAACAGGGGATCAATATCCAATTGGCCAGTCACAAGTTGTCAGTCAGTTGAACGTCAGTTGACCAATAATAGGATTATGATTAATAAATAAACTATAGCATATGGTTGCATTATCCAATGAATTAAGAGGAAATCTTCACCAAACTATCTTGACAAATTGCAATACCGTAAATGACTGGGTATTAGACACACTTTTTTTAAAAAAGCAAAGTTGGGCACTGTCAAAATATTTTTTGTCAGTTGTACGATAAGGTGTGAAAAACTCGACTGCTTTAACCTGTTTAACATACCAATACTACAAACTGTTGCGATAATGGTCTTGTTTTTTCGCACTTTGTCACGTTCTTTATCCTTTTCTGTAGGTGTTGACATTTTGAGAACGAACCCGTACAATATAAGGTTTTTGCATATCTTAACTTTTCATTCTCGACAGTATGGTTGTATGGTTTTTAAGATAACCATCGCCATTTTCACGAAAAAAAAATGTTTGTCACTGTCAACAAACATGGTTGCCAAAAATGCCGGACGATTTTGACATTTTTTCTATGAGTCTTTTAATCAAAAACATAGATTAAAAGTTTTTTCCTCGGACTTTTCACAGATTTTTTCGCCTGTGTCTAATACCCCCTATAGTCTTATACCCAGTCATTTGCGGTAATTGCCAGACACTGCATGCGGGGTCAGCCATTATTTTAAGTAATTCGTTCAAGAAAAAACTGCTTGATTAATACATGTGAATAAATGTTATTTGTTTCTATGCAATGTTTATTTATAATGACCATAAACTTTTGAGAACTAAGACTGCACCTACCTGATTGGTTAACAAACAATTTCCAACCAGGTTTAAATACTGGTTTGAATTGTTGTAACTGCAATTAGTCTCAAAGCCTCTCAGAGATTCTTGAAGTTCCTTATTGATAGTTTTCATGTCTAAGGTGCAGATGATTCCTGTCCCTGATATGTTCTCTGGGTCCGAGCCATTGGCAAACACTGCTACTAACACAGAGTTTCCAGATACATTTAAAATTACTGAATCTTGAATCAGATTGTACACCATTCCATCGTTTTCACATGTCAATTCCATATCAATATGTGATTGGTATGATGTATCCTTCATGCACAGTCTGACAACTTTGGATACATAGTCATTTGCTCCAACATACTTCTTTTGATTGGTCAAAAAATATACATTGTCTCCATAAATAAATGTATCTTTATAGTATATAACATAATCTTCCAATTTTGTTTTTTGCCTAAGCTCAATATAAATACATGGAGGATTAACTGTTTGATAATCAAAGATTTGATCTCTTGCTAATATGCCACAATACTTTTCATTTTCATTTTCATTGAATTGCACATTATCACCAAAGGACTTTGCAAGGTAAAACATTTCTGAAGTAAAAATGGCTGAGGCAGGTCTTTTCCTATCAGTACTGACTTTAACAGCTATGATACCTGTAGATTGTGAAGTATTTAAAAGACTTTGTGACAGATCAGTTAAATTTCGCATTTCACACATTCCACCATACCCAGTCCCACAATGCAGCACCCTTTGAGTCTTTTCGCTAATGACTAATACTTTGTTATAGTTTGAATCACAAGATCCCGTGCAAGTATCAACCTTCTTGGTTATCTGTAAGTCCAGATCAAATTTAAGAAGTTTATCCATGGCTCCCACATATATGGTATTGTTGAAAAATTCAACATTTGAAATGGCAATTAATGGCTGTTTCTGCTTCTTCAGAAAATTATCTTGTGAAAAGACGATGTTTCCTGTTGCTAGCAGCCACAACCAGAAAATTATTAGTCTTGAGAGTGCCATGGTTGTAGGGTTTTTTTTAGCAGTGAAGCTGAAACAGAAAACAACAAAGTAAAACTATCAGGCCCTGGCGGCCATTTCATCAAGAATACAAGTAGTGATTTCATACCTACCATATACCATTTATATAAGAGAGATTGTCAGCAGTAATTGTGCACTGATAAAAATCTCTCCTAGGATTCTTGATAAAACAGCCCATAACAAAATTACCAACCAGGCAAAGAAAAATTCAGCCATCTCATTTGATTGATATTACTGTCTTATCAAAATTAAGTATTTCAGACAGAACAATAATTTCTTGTTTATGCATGAAACAGACCTAAATCAAATGTGATTTAAACATTTGTGGTAAAACCTTGGAACATTATTTACTAAAAGGTGGCTTGCAGTTAGGATATTGAAATCGATTACCTTTACCTGTAACAAACTGACCTTCAGAACCATGTTGTAGTTTAAATGTTACATATCAAAATGCATTGGGCCCATTATTCAATAACATCATAAGACTAAGACTTGAACAAGAGGGTCAAGATGGCTCTATATCACTCACCTTATTGGACAAAGGGTTTTAAAGTTATTAATCAAACAGCATACTAGACCCAATATGCCTGTATGCCACAGGTTAAACTATAAAACATCCTGTTTTTAAATGGGTGCATAAAAAATAAACAAATAAATGTAATTGTTTGAAAACTTTCAAAGGGCAATAACTCCTACAATATTTAACTTGGAGTTATAAAACTTGTCAAAAAGAGCACATTGCTACTGTGAATAAGTTCATGACGTTTGAAGTTGTTAATGATTGTAAAACAATAAAAAAAAATGAGAGCAGTAGGACAGCCACTCAACTAAACACCACATAGCCGTTAAAATGAATACAATAATTATGTAATATGTGCCTGTTAAATGCAATCAAAAATAGAAAACATGAAACACCGCAATATGCAACTTAAAAGAGTTCTCACTGAATGACAGAAAAACTTCAGCCTTCGTTGTGAATTTCAGTTTCAATTTTTTTTTTAGTAACAGCTACTAGTGACTTGACCTAGAACCTAGGGGCCCCAATTGCAATCCCATGGAAGTCCTCCAAAAACTCTTCCGACACACCAAGTTTGGTCCCAATATGTCATCTAAAGTTATTTAGTTCCAAATGGTTATCTATTTTTAGTACCAATGACCTTGACCTTGACCCTAGGGCTCCAAATGCAATTCCATGAATGGTGACTCCATAAACTCCTCCTATATACCAAGTTTGATGGAATATGTCAACTGTAACTCAGGTTATTCAGTACCAACCATTTTTCTATTTTTAGTAACATTGACCTTGACTCTAGGGGCCCCAAATGCAATCCCATGAAAGGTATCCATAAACTCTTTCAATATACCAAGTCTGGTCACAATATGTTAACCCTAACTAAGGTAATCAGCTCCAACTATTTTTCTATTTTTAGAAACATAAACATTGACCTTGATTATGACTCTCGAGGCCTCAAACACATTCTCATGAAAGGTCTCTATAAACTCTTTCTAATTATACCAAGTCGGGTCGCATTCAGTACCATTTTTTTTCTATTTTTAAAAACAGTGAGCTTGACCCTAAAGGCCCCAAATGCAATCCCATGAAAGGTCTCTTCAAACTGTTCCTATTTACCAAGTTTGGCCACTATATGTCAATCCTAATTAAAATTATTCATTACCATCAGTAAGTTTGATTGCTGCCCTCCCGCTGGCCATATAAAAATAAATAAAAAAAGGCAATAAAAAAGGTTTAAAAAAAGTCAACCAAGAGCCATTATTTGTATTTAGGGGTAATATATAATAATGTAACCTAATTGTGATGGCTACTGTGTGAAGTAATTGAAGGCCATTGAATGAACCAAATTTGAGATTTGAGTTACACGGTTGCCCAAATTTTAGACAAACTTTTTCAGTCGTTCAAGGACCATAATTTGTATAAAGGATAAGATGGAGTTACCTAATTGTGTTATGGCCATAAACAACTGCATAAGGTATGAAGTCAATTGCAAGAAGGGTATTGAAGTAATTAGTGAAAATCTCAACTTGCCATTAGGCCACACAAAATTGATATTTCGTTCCGCGGATTTACCGCTCCTATTTTTTTGAAAATGTAAAAAAAATATTTTTATTTTTTTTTGTGCACCCGCACCTCCATTTTGATCGCCAAGCAGATTTTTTTCAGGTAATAATTTATTAAAAGGCTAAAAATAATCAAGTTTAATTTTTCTACGCTAGTTTTCGTGTTTTTGTAAAGGGAAGTTACCGATGCGTAGTGTTTTATACTGTATATCGTTCGGTTTAGCATGGGTTTCAATAAATTCAATCAAAATGGCTGCTTCCGGTATAAACAATGCTCGAAGTTTGGAAATTAAATCTTATATTTGACAATAAATATGTTTTGAGCATGCTTGAAGTCATTGTTGATCGTCTCATGCACTAAAGGATCATTATTTAAAGCAATCATTATGCAATAAAGCATATGTATCTGAGACTGGTAGCGATTATATTGCGTAATTAGTGACTCGTTTTGAATGGAAATCGGAATGATCAACTTAGTACCATTTTATTCAAGTCATAATACAAGGGACCAACATTATACCTCATTACGACGATGTTGAAGATGTCACAGGTCAACTTAACTGGAACATGAGTCATTATTTGGTCCAAATTGATGTATCAAGCTCATTTTTGATCAAATTCTGACAAAGCAACAGTTTTGAACAAATATCTTTTCACAAATAGCGATATAAACACTGGTCTGGATATACATCAACATAAGTAAGCCTAAATTTATCACCTTATATTTTGTTTTTATTTGCAACATAATCCGAGATTGTAATGCACTTGTCAATTGTAACCACTGCCCACCCCTTGCCCTTGTTCCAGGGGTTAGCTACAATAATGAGCGATCAGGGATACTTTTTTTATTATTTTGACATTTCTTATGTATCCCTGTAATGCTACAACTCTCTACCATTTAACAACGGGCGAAATGATATACTGTAATAATATGCATTGATGTTGAAAAATAATGACAAAGTTGTTCAATTTTTATCCGACAGTGATCTGATATGGATTAAATTTGTCATTAGAGTTGTTATTTTCACATTAATATATTAGGGGTCACAAATACCGTTATACATGTACACAACCAGTCAGATTTGTCCCAGATTTACCGATATCGGGATACTTGATAAACAGTCGACACTTGTAAGTGTTTTATGATAACTTAACATGTGTTTTGGGCATACTGACATAACTTAATATGTGTTTAATAGTAGGCAATAATATTTTCGTAGAAATTTGAATTTATAACGGAGATAATTGCAAAATTGTGGCCGCGAGGATTCTGCGCGCAAGGACCACTTGCTACTTTTTGCTGGGATGGTGGACGTCACGAGTCTGCCATATTTAAAAAAATCGTCAAAAGACTCGTTGACGGCCATTTAGGTGGACTATTCCAGGGGTATACCAGGGACAGCAGAGGCATATTAAAAATAGTCAGAAATGGGCCTCACATAGGTATTCGGGGTTGCGGGGCCATTTGGCAGGGATTTTACCAGCAGTGTGTCCCTGCAGGTCGGGTATTTTACCCGGGTTTTGAGAGACCTGAAGTCAAAGTCCCCGCTATTCTGGACTTAAGGGGGGGGGGGGCATATACAATTGGCTGGTGCATAAAAACATCTAAATAACCAAAATAAGTACTCTGAAAAATACCCTTGTTCTTTTTGTTTTAATAAGCACATGTCATTGCATTTCCTGTGATAATAAAACAAAATTTAGTCTATGTTATATGGAGTCTGATGTTTGATGATGTCAGTGTGTAAGTGATCATTTTTTACAAATCCAAAATCAATCCTAAGTTATGTCTAAATACAGTTGCATATTATGTTAAACTGATTCAGGTAGATATATATAAGTCGTTTCAAACTTTACTAAAAGCAGGGTTATTTATTATTATGAATGATCGTCATATTAAAGTATGTTTTAATTATATAAGAAATTAGATTTATCCATATAATGTTTGTACTAAACACGGATGAATAAATAGTATGTATTCCGACATTTTCCCATGTCCATTAGAGGTTCAGTTCAAGATGGCATTAAAATGGGTTTAAGGGCAATTATTTTGAACAATCTTTCTTATTTATATTGAATATAAGGAAAAATATATTTTTCGCTCTTCGCTCGCTTCGGTTTTTATGAAAACTGACAAAAAAAAAAATTATTTTTTTTTCGCTCGCTCGCTCCAATTTTTATTGGCAAAAATCCAAGGAACTAAACATTAATTTGGTGTGGCCTTAGACTTAAACCCGACCCAATGTGGCCTAAAACTTCAACCTTAGTTTCTAAGTAAATCAGGGGCCATACTTTGTAGTTAGGATGAAATGGTGTTATGTAATCTATTAAATTGTAAGATGGTCCTCAATAATTGTCTAAAGGATTAAGTCAATTGAATGAAGGGTAAATAATAAGTTATTAGTAAAAATCCCAACTTGCTCTGAACCTAAAACCTGACGCAATGTACCCTAAAACTTTAATAACCTAATTTCCTAAGTCAATTAGGGGCATGATGATTATTTGTATTAAGGATAATATGAAGTTATGTAACCTCTTTGTGTGTGATGGTCCTGAACAACTGTGTATAGTATTAAGTAAACTGAATGAAGGGATCATTGGAGTTGTAAGATAAAATACCAACTTGCACTAAAACTTTACCTGGTGCATTTCAGTGAAATTTGTTTTAAAATTGGGCCTGCAGTTAGCCCCTCCCCCTGGCGGCCATGTTTTTTTATGAATCAACATTGGGTGAAGAAATTTGATAGACTGGGTCAACTTAGGAACATTTCTGTGAAATAATTTTAAAAGAGGGCCAGCTGATTCTGAGGAGAAGATTTTCATAGTTTTCCATATGGACATATAGTGAAAAGTAGCCCGGGGCCCTGGCGGCAATGGTTTTTATGAATCAACATCATGTTGAAATGGGACAAGCGGTTTCTGAAAAGATTTTCGGAGCTTTTCCTTTCAGATGACATGGCAACTAGACTTCTGCCTGGAACCCCTTGAGCTGAAGGAAACTAAAAGAGGACCACCCAAGGAACATTCCTGCAAAGTTTGTTTGAAATTGTCCCAGTGGTTTAGGAGGAGTAGTTGTTTAAAGGAAAAAATGTGGATGATGGACAGAGGGATGACAAACAATCACCCTATCTCAATAGCTCACGCTGGGCACTTTGTAAGCTTAAAAGTAAATTAATAAAAATGTTATAGTGTTAAAAAATAATACTTACGCTACCAAACCATTCTATAAAATTCATACATAAGGCTTTTCCTTTTTTCATTCCCTTGTTTTCTGAAAATATAAAAAACTGACTTGTACGTTGACTTGTCAAATAATAATCTACATACACGTAGTATACAGTACAATCAACAAGTTATGAGGTATCATAAAATCGGACAATATCTGATGCTACAGTTCATTTTTAAATCTGCTGTGACATCTAGCAATGAGGAAAAACTTGATGGGTTTTCAGCACAGGAAACCCATGAACATCAGCTTTATCCGTCAAAGTGTCAGCCAGGATTAAGTGGGTCTAACTCTTTGAGTGTTGTTGTATGTAACATGACTCATAAACTAAATCTTATTTGACGCCACAATTACAAATAAAAATCTTCCTAAATTATCTTCCTAGTTGATACAAGAAAAGATAAAGATAAAAAACTGTGGCCTTAATGAAGATTTTAATTCTTTTAAATTGTCAATATAAAAATTTGCACAATGATGATTAACTCTGAAGTCCAATTGTAATAAAAATCAACTTCAGGAAAAAGCTTAATATGCCATTATATAAAAATACCATTTTATATTATTATGAAATGGCATTTTTATATGATTTGATTTTACTATTATTGGTAAAAATTTACTACCATAAATTGGCAGTGAAAAAACAAACACTTAAACTTATTATTTCCATGACAATAATTGAAGATAGTTATAACCTTCACTGTGTACATTATCATTGACAATAATGCACAAGTCAATTGTAACCGCGCCCCCCCCCCCCCAAGTCTGGGGGTATACCGAGGATAGCCGGGGAAATGGGCAGTGTTTTTACCTTCCACTCCGGTGGCAGTGCAGGGTGAATGCGGTGTTTTTGTCTTCGCAAAAGTATAGCACGGATTGGGCCTTACCTAAGGTCCCTGGGTTTCGGGTGCCTTTGGCGGGGATTTTACCATATGTTCGTCCCAGCAAAGCGGGGATTTTACCCAGGGTTTGCTGGACCAAAGTCAAAGTCCCTGTTATTCCCAGGACCTGGGGGGGGGTGCGTGGTTACAATGGGGTTGTGCATTATGATTGCACGTTCAAATGGCCTACAAGAAATATTTAGCTAATGATGGAAAACTGTAAATCCTCCAAGTGTGCTTTATAATTGTCTCTGACAACATGTGTACTAAAGTTGTAATTGAATCACTTGATTTTTTTTAATTACGGCCAAGGTAAAAGTATTAGCACACCAACAATGCAGTTGACATTCAGGCTATGACAAGAATGCATGACAATTCATTTTGAAAATGGTTTTTCTCCCTTAGCCAATCTCCACCACTCCAATCTTACTGAAGACTTTATGTCTTTATCATTAGTTATTTTTTAACACTCCAATGTATTATTTTGACATAAAATCTTACATGGTCAATATAAAGCAGTTTCTTGGAATTGAACTTGTTTTTAACTTTGGTATTTGATAAAGATTACAAACTGGAGGGAAAGACATTACAGCAGATTGAAGTAGAAAATAATTTAAACCTAACAGAAATGCCATGAATATTTATCAAAATTTGATTGCCTGACCTAGCTACCATGATAAGCCTGCCATTCTATATTTGCTTATAAATCGGTATTAAAGCAATATCCAACTAAGTATTAATTAACATAAATACAAGATTTATAACAAACAAGAGGGCCAAATGGCCCTGAATCGCTCACCTGTCATATATTGCACATTCTTCCATTATTGACCCAAAGGCCATAATTTGAACAATCTTTGTAGAGATCCACTAGACGATGAATCATGCCAAATATCTAAGCTCTAAGACAAGTTAGTTCAGAGGAGAAGATTTTTGAAGTTTTAACTATAAACATATAGAGAATACCCTAACCCCCCGTGGCGGGGCCAATTTTGACCCCAAGGCCATAATTTGAACAATCTTTGTAGAGGTCCACTAGACGATGAATCATGCCAAATATCTAAGCTTTAAGCAATGTAAGTTCAGAGGAGATTTTTTTGTTTTTTTTACTATAAACATATAGAGAAAACCCATGACCCCCCAGGGGCGGGGCCAATTTTGACCCCAGGGCCATAATTTGAACAATCTTTGTAGAGGTCCACTAGACGATGAATCATGCCAAATATCTAAGCTCTAGTCCAAGTAAGTTAAGAGGAGAAGATTTTTGAAGTTTTAACTATAAACATATCAAGTATACCCATGACCCCGCGGGGCGGGGCCAATTTTGACCCCAAGGCCATAATTTGAACAATCTTTGTAGAGGTCCACTAGACGATGAATCATGCCAAACATCTAAGCTCTAGTCCAAGTAAGTTCAAAGGAGAAGGTTTTTGAATTTTCACTATAAACATATAGAGAAAACCCATGACCCCGCGGGGCGGGGCCAATTTTGACCCCAAGGCCATAATTTGAACAATTTTTGTAAAGGTCCACTAGACGATGAATCATGCCAAATATTTAAGCTCTAGTCCAAGTAAGTTCAGAGAAGAAGATTTTTGAAGTTTTAACTATAAACATATACAGAATACCAATGACCCCCCGGGGTGGGGCCAATTTTGACCCCAGGACCATAATTTGAACAAACTTTGTAGAGGTCCACTAGACGATGAATCATGCCAAATAACTAAGCTCTAGGCCAAGTAAGTTCAGAGAATAAGATTTTTTAAGTTTTCACTATAAATATATAGAGAAAACCCATGACCCCCCGGGGCTGGGCCAATTTTGACCCCAGGGCCATAATTTGAACAAACTTTGTAGAGGTCTACTAGACGATGAATCATACCAAATATCTAAGCTGTAGGCCAAGTATGTTCAGAGGAGAAGATTTTTTAAGGTTTTCACTATAAACATATAGAGAAAACCCATGACCCCCCAGGGGCGGGGCCAATTTTGACCCCAGGGCGATAATTTGAACAATCTTTGTAGAGGTCCACTAGACGATGAATCATGCCAAATATCTAAGCTCTAGGCCAAGTTAGTTCAGAGGAGAAGATTTTTTAAGCTTTCACTATAAACATATAGAGAAAACCCATGACCCCCGGGGCGGGGCCAATTTTGATCCCAAGGCCATAATTTGAACAATCTTTGTAAAGGTCCACTAGACGATGAATCATTCCAAATATCTAAGCTCTAGTCCAAGTAAGTTCAGAGAAGAAGATTTTTGAAGTTTTAACTATAAATACATAGGGAATACCCATGACCCCCTGGGGCGGGGCCAATTTTGACCCCAGAGCCATAATTTGAACAATCTTGGTAGAGGACCATTTGGTGATCCTACCTACCATATATCAACAGCCTAAGCCTTGTGGTTTGGGAGAAGAAGATTTTTAAAGTTTTTCCTTTTGGTTGCCATGGCAACCAGAGTTCTGCATGGAATTAAATTCTTTGAACAACTTTGATAGAAGACCACCCAAGGAACATCCCTATGAAGTTTTATTAATATTGGCCCAGCAGTTAAGGAGGAGATGTCTTTTAAGTAAATTGTTGACGGACGACGCACGACGGACAAAAGGCGATCACAAAAGCTCACCATGTCACAAAGTGACAGGTGAGCTATGTATATATAGTGGTAAACAATCATGCAGTGAATATTATGTCACAAAATGTCACTGTCCAAAGTGTTTCGGGACAAGTTTACAGATAAAAGTTATTACCATAACTATGAGTGATGACTTACTGTTTAATAGGCCAAGAAAATCAAACAGATTGTTTCGAATTTCTCGAATTTTACTGCATAAGCTGTTGCTATTTTGACTGGGTCAATGTTAACTACAAGGCTAAATAATATATCTCTTTCAAATGCAATACTGTTGAACTATTGAACATACCTGCTCAAAAAAATTAATGTTGATGGTCACAAATGGAAATAAATAATTACAGCTAATAATGGTGCAAAAAAATTAGGGTTGGTGGGGAAACTGAAAACAAACTTATTTTTTAGTAACCCCTTTAAATACTAGGATGATACTTGTACTTAAACAAAAGATGCAATATCCTCAATACAAAAGTGATTAGGTGTAGTCACGGAAAATATAATACGCTGTAAGCAAGTATAGTACAAGTGTTGTTACTGAGTCATTAATGTGATTTTCAATTAACACTAAGGAGGCGTGTTTTCAAAGTCCATTACATGTACTTAGCGACTATCAACTTTGAATAACTCCTTATTAAACTGTATTATCAATAGTTCATGTGCTTGCTACCCAAGTTATTGAAATTATTAACAATAGTGTAGCATAAAATGAACTGTATAAAACCATTCACAAGGGTTGCCGTTGAAAAAACTGTTTTGTACAATATTAACAAGGAAAACCCAAAATATTTACTGTGCATATAAGACGTATAAAAGAGAATATCATGCTAATAATTGCACAGTTAATATACGTGAACACAATCAAGATGAGAATAAAGAAGCACATTCCAACATGGTAAAAGTTGCATGAAACAATGCAATACATTCAATGCAAATATATTGTCTTAAATTTATTATAGGAAACAGATTTGCCTAGAAAAAAAAGAAATGATTTAAGAATTTGATATTACGGTAGATCATCTTTGTTCCAACATTTCCATACAAGTATGGTGCGGGGTCCAACTTGTTGTTTATTTTGCTTTTTTATCAAAACATTAACTTTCTCATAACAGTCTTCCTTGTAACTAGGTTGCCCGAAGCCCGGGACAAGTAAATACTGTTTCGGACTAGTCAAAATTCCCAGATGGTTGCCCGAATGGACAAGTGCATTTTTCAGAAATTCAGATCCCTCTGTTTTCAAAATTTCTTCAGCAACAATTCACACATCATGATTGAATGTAATTATTATACTGAATTATTGGCTTTCGTATATTTATGCATGATTTGGGTTTTTGGGGCAAGTAAAAAGAGGTTTTCTTTAATTACATGTACTTGCCCAAAAGGACAAGTGCTGAAAGAAAATTAAGGTAAAGACTGTCATAATGGTGTAAGAGTCAGAAAATAACCCATTGAATATGGATGTGATCATCACACATGCAGGCTGGAAATAGGTTGTTGTTGTTATGTATACGAAATGTATACTTTAATACATACAGCAGTGTTTTTCTCAACCTGATGTAAGGTCGAAATTGGGCCCGTTTCAAATTTAAAAAAAAAAACCCAAACCTTTAAGGTGATCAGCTTATAAAATGATCACCTCACTTTGCCCTTCAAGTCTGGACTGTTTAGGCAAAAAAAAAATACCTGTGTTTCCGGTAACCTGACCGACCCTATGTTTTCTTCGCTGACCCTACTCTTTTTTTAGACATAAAAGTAAACAATTATTTATTTTTTAAAATTCTATCGTAAAATATATAAAAAAAAAAAAATATATATCGTCATTATTTTCGTTATTTGTCTTTCAATGTCCCCGGAGAATAAACTTTCATTATAACGAGACAGGAAAACAAAATGGCGGAGGGCGGCGAACCCTGTCCGATATCTCCTAATTGGCAAACGCATGTTTACAGTCCAAACACGTGGTTGATCACAGGAGACATATTTTGCTGTCTTTATAATGAAAATATTTTTAATTATAAATCGCGGTATTATTTATCCATATCCATGTCCAAAATAAAACTTTTTTACGATTAGGCTTTGCGTATATCATGCAGGCTTCTAATGATTAGGCTTTGCGAATTAATGCAGGCTAACTGCAAGGTTCCAATACACATTTCATTAATTCTTACATTAATTTATCCGCAATTATGAACGGTTACGCCTTATTTAAGTCCCATCAACTGAAATCCAAACAAAAACCTACGAAAGTTAACAACACATTTATTGGAATGTGTCAGCTGCAGATCAAATGGTACAATTTGTGACGTCATAGCATGAGCAGCAATAAGATGAAAGGCGCGTGGCTATCGATTGTATTTAATTCGGTCAGTTGGATATCGTATGATCCCATTTGATTACCAGGATTTCGCCTCGGCTGGTAAGAAAATACCATACCATCGAAAAATTAATAATCAATAGCCGTCGTCTGGGAATCTTAAAACAATGACCGAAATGTTTGAATTCACTATAAATATGAATGAAACTTTGATTGTATGAAAATAAGAGAAACTAAATCCATATCCGGGTTTACTTAATGTTCTATTATTAACCTACCTCCACTTGAAGGCCTAGTTTAAGGACCTCAGAGTTGACAAGAAAATCGGCGATTTTCCTCAAGCAAATTAACAAATTTACTTGATAATTGACTGTTTGGCTAGAACATTATCACCGATTTTTAGAAATTGAAGTACTGGATTTTTCCTATAAAACGATCGCGACATATAAACGAGTATTGTATACAAAAAACACCAGATTTCATGGGCAAAATTGGCGGGAAAATACGGTAGTCGAAGGTAAGGAAATGATTTCAGATATTAAACAATGCTATTTTTATCAGACTTTTTGTAAATTAGGAAACGCTTAGATATAACATAATTGATCTGATGCAACAGAAAATTGCTTTATATGGAAACTATAAAAAAAAACAAATAAAAAACGACCAACCAACGTATTTATTTTCGCCATGTTACCGGAAACACAGGTAAAAAAATTTTTGGCCTTATTAGACGGGGTTGATTTTAAATCCAGCCCTTTAATTTCTCCAAGTCTTAGATAATGTACACATGAATAGAAGCAGAAGCACCACAAGAGGAAACCAATGCAATTTCTATCTGTTATTCTCAGTTCATTTTTACATATAAGGGAAATGACTCCTCACATACTTACCGAGAGTTATACGAGTTGCTCCTCATGTGCTGAATTATATCTTTTTTAAAACTAAGTGCAAAATATTCAGTTGTTTGTTATCACAGTCCTAAAACGTAGGGTTTATGTAGACAGGTCAGAATCATCATTTTTAGATTTGATCGAAGAAGTGTAGCAACATTTTTTTTCATTTCCACGCCTGAACTGTCCCATTTGTAAGGTTCATTATTGACTAACCCTATAAAAAAACAGTACAATCTACATTTAGCAAATAAATTTAGTTACAAATGGAAGGAAAAACCAAGAACTTAAGTTGAAAAGTAAGATTTTTTTTGTCCAGTGGTAATAAAACATTACGGTCAGGTTAAAAAAATTAGGACAGGCACAACTAATTTCTTTGTTTTATAGGCCTTATAAATATTTACAAGCTGTGTTGAACAACCTCTTTTATTACTTCTTGTTTAAGTGTATCGCAGATAACTGACAGTTTCAAAAGAACATAAATACCCTCTTCAAAGATAACAACCTGCTTCAATAGATGATTAAGATTTCTCTTTAAAAAAAAATATATCATATTTGTGAAATTTGGCTGCATGCACAAAATATCGTATATCTGACATTGCATGTAAAAAGGCTATTATAACAGCAATATTTTCTTCCTTTTTGACTAAGATGTGCTAAATGCTAACTTTATTGGAACAAAACTGAGAAAGAAGGATGATAATGAAATAAACCAATACAACTGCTGTGAACATTATTAAACACATTTCATGCAGTATAAACTGGTTACCTTTGTCGCTATTAAGTAACAGTACCAGTTCTAAAATGTTATGAAGTCCTTTTTCTTTAAATGCAAGTATCCCTATTGTAACAGAAAAACACTCTCATGGATAATAGCAGTGGTGGAAAAAAACATGGGGATTTCCCTTCAGCATTGCCCTGCATTTACATGTACCTTGCCCTGCTGTGTCCTTTTGATTGACAGAGCCCTCTTTGATGATTTTGAACTATATTTGATATTTATTGGACATATTGTCAAGTCAATTATCTGATATAAGTATGAAAATAAGAAATATTAAAATTTGACACTTAAATAAAGATAACAACTTAGGTATTCATAACCAACTACTAGAATTGAAAGTTGTTACAGTACATACACAATATGAATTGAACATTGCATTAGTGCACAATTACGGCTCATTCAATGCGCATCAAAAGTGCCCTTTCTGACACTGAGCACCCTGCCCTTTTCAAATCCTAGCTGGAGCACTGAATGATGATCATGAACCTTATGCATCTAACACAGAAAAGCATGTATACACTGTTTTCATATTAGATATAGAAGGAACATCGATCTCAAGTATTTGCCTATAAAAGAGTAAGATTAATTTTCCAATTACCAGATATGTATGATCCTCAATAGATTAGGTTTATTCACAAATGAAAATAATTTTCAAACAAAACTAGGCAAATCATCAAACTATTTCTATGTAGTATATAAATACAATTAATTTCCCTAACCAGATCAATCAATTTTGATGCGGGAACCTATGTGGGTTAGATAATCAGACCCTTAAATTTTATTGAATTTAAAATGTTACTTTTTACAGCTATTTTTTAAATGAACACTCCTTTTCGAGTTTTTATGGCACTAGGAATGGTGCATAAAATAAAAAAAACATGTATATTCCACAAACATATTCAGTGGTTGAAATCACAAGCCAGGAAATGGTAATGCCTCCTTTAAAACTTCAAAACTTAAATTTAACATATTTTCAGCAAAGTAAGCATATTCACACCCGTACTGCGATACAGTAATGATTTGGGTCTGTTATTGTCCAACCACACATTTTTGCATATTTTGCTAAAACAGTGATTTTTCCTTACCGCAGACATTATCTGTTTAATCTGATTTTCAAAATGCCCCAGGATATAAGCATAATCACACACCCTGTTCATTTCTATCATTTGCCCTGTTTCCCATCAATGCTATATGTGGTCACAGTGGAGTTGCGAAGTGTTAATTAACGGTAATTAAGGTAGCTGTTTTCAATTTTCTGAAGGCTATTTCTTTGTTCTTACCTCATACAAACTCTACCAGTAATCTAAAATCACTTGGTTCAAACTCAAAATGTAGATTGATCATTGGAAATTATGGTTTGCAACTGTGAAAGTTTTCTGAAGCTATTGTAGCATATATTATATGTTATTTATTATTGGAGGTTAAAATAGCTAGTGTGGTTTATGAAAATTTTCCAACTGAAAACGAGGCTAGAAGGCCTTGAACCACCTCTGTGAATTTTGAACATGTGTTTGACACCAGTCACTTTCAGTCATGATTTTCCAAAAATCTTTAAATTATATATAAGTAACATACATAACAAATCACATTTTAACAAATTCTTTGCACAATGATTGCATTTTAAATGAAAACTAAATTCAAATTTGATTTTTAAGTTTTGACACTTACAAAAACATACAATAACCGTAGCTGTGCCCTACCAACAAAGACAGAAGAAAAACGAACGGAGCTACTTGAGCAAATTCGGCATGAAAGATCTTTAGCAGGTACAATGTTTATTTTAGTATCAATTTTCCCAAAATGCTTGTACACTCAATATTCCAACGACCTTATTATCATGAGGGAAATGAGTTTGTTCATCCTCAAGTTAAGGGGCCATTTACGAGCATGGTACAATTTCCAAAAAAAAGTGTATATGCAGGGCATGATTAAATTAACCTTCATGTTGCAGTAAGCTGCTTCGGGGAGATATGCCACATGCAAGTTATGCAAGTCTTATGCAGTAGCAGCTGATGAAAAAGTAGATATGAGTACCAAAAGCATTGGTTACCGCAGAATATATCCCCGAATTTTACCGCATTCCCAATCTCTCCCTCAAAAATGCCATTTTTTTGCAAAAAACGCATGATTGGTAGTGTACATGTAGCTCAAGTTTCTAATTGAATTACTCTTACTGTATAAATTGTGAATTATTAATTAATTCTTACTGGTAATGTATAAGTTAATTCTAACTGGTAATGTATAAGTTAAATAAACCAACACAATGTAGAAATTAAAAAATTAGTTATTAAATACGTCGAAACAATATTGCATACTTCTTTTCAAATATGGGTGATCACAAAGGTACAATAAGTATTGGTGTAAAATTAAGTCTCATTTATCGAAATATCTAAATTTTATGACTGTTGTGTTAGGCTAAATTTCGAGGCGCACATGGACAGGGCTTTAATGAATTTGATTTCAACCTTTTTTTGCAGGAGCCAGAATTCGGCTACTTCCCAATTAAAAAAAGAACAGCTTTCCCAATGTTTAGACATTTGTTCCCTAAAAACTATCTGAAAAAAATGGAATATTTTATATATAATAGTTTCTCATCGTATGCCAACATTAAATTATTCAAATACATGAGCTTAAAGTGGACATATTAAATTTTCCTTCTTTGATTTATTTTCTAGAAAAAAAATCTTAAACGAAAGGGCTTTTTTTGCTTTAAAGGCCTTCGTGGATTTTCTAACTGTGTTAAATCAACAAGCCTTGATTGTAGAGGCACAAAAGCTTTGTTCACAAGCAGTATTCCAGTAGCCAATGACAGTGCCCAATTAAAGACTGATTGATTGTACATGAAGAAAAAATCTGCATTTAATATGAATTACTTTTTAAAACGTTTTTTTTTTCAGCAAAATATATATATATAATTTTTGTGTGATACAACAAGTTGGAGGGTATATAGGGGATAATCTCTCATCAAAAATACAAGACTGGTAGTTGAGATACCATGGCTCTAGATCTAAAGCCAATATAATATAATAGCCCAGTTAAGTGGATCCAAATACAGTCATCGAAATAAGTGTTTTGGATGAACAAGCCCGAATTCATATACTACCCAAAAATTGAAGGAAGCATTTTACCAGTGCATGGCTTGCCGGCTTGATACAGTTACATAACAATAAAGTAAACATTGTGTTATTCCAACGTCTAATCTGAAGGTTAGCTGTTCTGGGCTGAGTTAAAACCAACTAAATAAATATACTAACAGAAAGAAAATAAGTATATTTACTGACTGATATAGAAATCAGAGATTTAAGTATTGCCAATTACATTTCTATGCCATTAGGGTTGGACCTACTAATCACACATCTGCTTAGACTACAACGAAATAATAGAATAGAAAACGAAACACAACAAACCAGAGAATTTCAAAGAAAATATTCTGAAAATAGTTATACAACAGATTGTTATTGAAATACTTACAATATTTCATCAAAACTTTTCTTAACTTGAAATTTTTCGTTGCACTTCCTGGTTTAATGCCACCTAATTTCGCGGGTAAAAGGGAAGTAACTTTCAGGTGTAAGTCAAAACGACGTCTAATGTCAGAAGTGCACCACAAAAAATGCGTGTCTAACAACGATTGTGAGACTACATTTTATTACTACAAACCGTACTTTTCAACTCATTTTCTCTGAAATAATTAGGCCATCTTTATTCAATCAATGATCTAATAGAAAAAAGCTAAAATCAGAAGCCCAATTTAACGGTATTTGTAGATATTTTAAAGTATTAATGGATGTGAGGATACATCGTTTACACAACAAGAAGAAGTAGACTACTTCCTTTCCATGCCTGGCATATCAGTTGAGACCAGCAAAAGTGTAACATCCATAAATCATAATACAAGCAAGTAGCACATCGGCGTCTGACAATGCAATGCGTCCATTCCACTGCCGTATGCAGAGCATGCATCGGCCAAATGAGACATCCCATATTTGTATCAAACTGCATATATGGCAATATAACCATTAGAAAGGGTAGCCGACCAATGGCTATCATAATAAAAATGTATTGTTCAACATTTATAAGTAATACATAGCAAAATACATGGAAAGGCCCATTCACTTTTAAAAAATAAACTCAGTAAAGAAGCACAAAGCCAGGGCCAAAACGGCGATGAACTAGAGACAAATACGTATTAACACCACACATATAGTTTTTGAGATCAGCTAACATCAATTTAATAGCCCGCTAAAGGAAATCTTTCGTTCCAAGAACGATTGTAAAACAACAGCCTTCATCCATCGGCAAGGCCTCCGTGGCTCCGACTAAGTATCACTTTAAAAGGGTCTCCTCAATGTCTCTCTTTTAAAGTGACACTCTTATTCAAAATCAATACATATATAACAAACATCAATTTTGACTGATAAACCTTAATCTACTTACTAAATAATGCATTTATGGAAAATATTAATTACTGATAACAAGATTGTAACCTTGTATTTATTAGCAGTAAGCGCAAACTTGTAAAATGATTGGTAAATGCTAAAAGATTTACTGTGGTCTACTATAGTCTCATAAGGTATAACACCACGTTTTATGCTCATTTCTTTCAAATTAATCTCAGTATCTTTCATAAGAACCAATGTTTTCAACATTTATTCATCTTTTTTGGAATATTAAACAATATCAAAAATTGTGGTAAATCTTAATTGGGAGTAAGAGTGCATCTTTAAGTAAACTACTAAATGATCCTCTTCGCTCTGCCGGATATAATTATCATAATCGAAGAAGCTCAATTGAATATATTAAATAGGGAACAACAGCTGGGAAAGTTTTTCTTTCTGTTTATTTGTTATGTTTTTTTCTGTATTACGTGTCTATATTCTTTCTTCTTCCTTGTTCTATCGCTAACGCGTCGAGTATTAGGCCGATCCAATTGTTATAAGTGTATTGTATACGTATATGCATATTTGCAATTAAGTTTATAGTGGTTATCTTGTTCAGCTCGAGAACATTAAGTCAGATATAGACCCCCTATTGCTTTTGCCCTCCTGGTTTAACATATTTTATTCAACATGTATGTATATTAACCATGAAAATTCTCACAAAAATGCAGTAATAACATTCATTTATGATTTACATGTATTGAATCGGATTGAAACGAAAGCATAGCTTATAAAGTCTCCCTCCTGTCTTTTATCATGACGGTATATGCATTCATATATATATATATATATATATATATATATATATATATATATATATATATATATATATATATATATATATATATATATATGTATGAATGCATATTTTTAATTAAACCTGCACTCATTTGCCGACCTGTGACAGACTAAAGTATGAGAAAGATTATGCATAGCCTAGATGAATAAGCACTGTTTCTAAGCCTGTATTTGTACATTTTAAAGTATTATCTGTGTCCGGTCATTGAGTACTTGAAGTTAATTGCTGGCTGAGATGAGGCTTAGTACGGTTTTTTATGTTGTTGTTGTTTGTTGGGTTTGTTTTGGGGGGTTTTGTTTTGTTTTTTTTATTATTATTATTTATTTATTTTATTTTTTTTATTTTTTTTTATTTTTTGGGGGGGTGTCTCGTTTGGATACATACTTGGACAAGTGCGATCTTAGCGGTCGTAAACCGGTTAAACCCCTTTCTGTGAAACCAGGATCATAGATGTTAATTTGGCGGCTGAAGTCGCTCCTCAAGTTTCCATTGTATAATATATATGAATATTGTAACCACACTATCGTACAGCATGGAACTCTCACGGGTTCTTTCTGTATGGATATAGGTCCGTCGACGAATACAATTGTACATAAGAATGTCCCGTTCTTAACATTCTTTAAAATAAACTACAGCTATCACAGGAGTGACGACTACCCCCAAACGCCGCTTACACTCATTGTATTAATCATTGATTCAGGCAGATATCAAAATATAACTTATACTATATGATTATTTATAGGCAAGTTATTATATTTGCCACAAGGGAACTACACAGATGTCATAACAAATATTAAACTGTTAAAGTAGTTCACTTCCGAAACCTATTCAACTATATATCTAATATATATTTTCAACAGTTTATTCGAGTGTTAGACGAAATTGTTGCTCCTAATAAAACTGCGCAATTGAAATACCTCATCATCATGAAGAGTACTACATTTCATGGCGGTCGTGTGAACAAACCAATCCTCAGAATAATACCTCTTAAATGTTAATGACTTCACAAGCCCAAGTATAGCTATAAAATTGAATGAAATACATGGGCAAATAACTCTTCAACGACCGCCAATAAACCGACAAAAAGATGTAATACACTAGCACCCTTAGTGGTGATGGTGTGTTTCAAGTATGAGATCAACCTCTCTTAACATGTGGACGAATATTGATCCAGAATTCCCAAATATCTAAAAGAGATAAAAATGGCACATTAACTTTTTAAATAAAATCATTGGTTTTTGATCTTTTTACATGAAATTTACGGCACTTTGCAGAAAGCATAGGCAGCATATTACGTGCTTCACATAACATCAAGTTTATACTGTCACCTTAGATATGCATTCCAGTTCATGTGGGACAGATTGCGAACTCGATAATGTCTTTTCGTGCAAGACAAAACAAGGCTTATCTCAAAAGTCGTTATATATATGACAAAGTCTTTGATAACTGGACGTGTTGTTGAAAATCAGAACAAAATTGGGAACATTCTACCTTTATAATGTCGCGGGAAGTACGAAATAATGATAACACCAACCTCACACTTACAATATAATTATGTGGACGTCGATAATTGTTGGTGCTACTTTGGTAGCTCAAGGTAAGGTTGGCTTTTTTATTTTTTATTAAGACGGAATTGCTTGAAAAGGACACATGTTTGCCTCTAATGTTGTTATTTTATACTTAATTTTAACAATTGTGAAAAAATCTTTACTATTTAATCCTTATTTTACCAATAATGTGGAAACACATTCTACAGAAAGAAATAACAGTCTTTATTCCAAACGAAATCGAACGAAAAATAACCTGTTTAGCCATCTTTGAAGACAATATTATATATTCGGAAAAAAATGTTTACTTTTTATATCACTGTACTCAAAACCCTTTCAAATAGTACCTAAATCATATGGGTCACAAAATCTATATTGTGCTTTCTAAATGCACGTATTTTTGGGTTGGATTCCTTATTAACAGTTTGAGTATAACATCGTTGATATTAATTTGTAGTTTTCTGCGCATGTTCCCATGGTTGGATTGCCCATCAATCAAGTTGTTATAAATTTGCAACGGACATAGAAAACTGGTCAGCCGCCAGGGTAAGTTACAATATCATTTGCAGTGGACACAAACAACTGGTAAGCCGCTGGGGTTTTAACCAAACCATCATTTACAATGAACATAGGAAACAGGGCATCCGCTAGGTCAGGTCATCCATCATTTGCAATGAACATAGAAATCTGATCAGCCGTTTACAACTGGTCAGCCGCTCAGGTAAGCCAAACTTTAATTTGCAATGGAAATAAAAGGCTGAGCAGCTTATGAAGTAAGTCAAACCATAATTTGCTATCATAGATAACTGGGCTGCCGCTAGGGTTAGTCAAACAATCATTTATGATGGACATAATTGGCTTTTAACATGTATAACTGGGCTGCCGCTATGTTAATTCATCCAATCATTTGCAATGAACATAGAAATCTGGTCAGCTGCTAGGTCATGTCAAACAGTCATTTGTAATTAACATAGAAAACTGGTCAGCCGCTACTGGGAAAACAAACCAGCGCTTACAACAGTATACTGGTCAGCCGCTCGAGTAAGCCAAACTTTAATTTGCAATGGACATAAAAGGCTGGGCAGCTGATGATATAAGTCAAACCATAATTTGCTATATACATAGATAACAGGGCTGCCGCTAGCGTAAGTCAAACACTCATTTGCAATGTACATAATTTGATATGGACATAGACGACTGGGTAGCCGCTAGAGTAAGTCAAACAATTGTATGCAATGGACATAAAAAACTGCTAGCAAAGTCATCACGCCACCAAGCATATCACGCGAAGATATTTATTCCAAATGTGAGCATATTCTTTTTTTTGCTGTACATTTTTTTGTAAAAACGTTAATGAATGGAACTTTACTAACTAAACTTGTTATATGAAAAACGTTTATATAAATTCTTTTTCAAAAACATACACATTAATATACAAGAAGCTGATTACAGCTATTTACGGACGTGGCTTCTCATCAAAGGAAATCACTGCGTAGCAGGTTGTCATATCATATTGGTAACACTAGCTGTTGTCCGACTCCTTTTAGTTCTTGCTACGATAAATATTAAATATCTGTAGAATTATACCTGTTATTAATATCTATATTGTCACACAGCAATTATGTGGCACTCGAGCGACCTGATGGCTATAGAGACAGAGAGTGAACAGCACTGGTTCCATACGCAAGCATTAACATTCAGCCGTAAGTAACATGTACAACACAGTTATATATTTTCTTGTCCTTTCGGATCATTGTCTCATGAATGATACTTGAACAGATGACCGCTTACGTCGTGTTAAATGAAAGTGTGACAATAGCCGTTTTAGTATTTTAACAGATTCAATCTACTAAGATATCTGTTTCATACTTTGGGTTTTATTTTGTGCTTTCGATATATGTTTAAAATAGTGGTTAATACCAATTTAATTCGGAATGAATTCAGTGTACTCAAGCAGCTCAATGTATTAAACGGAGTTTTCTTTGGTTTTAGCTAAAAATAATTACTGATGGGTCAATAGTTATCCAATAATTTTACTGTTGACCAATCAAATTTCTTTCATATGCAAACTAGCCCAAAAGATAGCCTATTGATAACCAGTTATATACAACGGGCTGTAGACAATTATGCGGATTTTGGATGCCTGGGGAACCCGTATTATTTTGGTATTATTTGTATGTGTAGATAAAGAAAACTTTTACGGGAAATACTACAACCAATAATTGTCTTGCCATCCATAGATTGAAAAAATATGTCATTGACGAGCAAGTATAGCCACTGTAATACTTGTGTGTATCATGTAATTCCTGTCTTTTATTACACATACCATTTATCTGCAAGCAATATCTTTCATATGATTCCAAAATTTTTTAGGGTCACTAGGCATCGACATCTATCATTAAGGTTAATGAATTGATCAGACAACTCGCTCTTTTGTGGGTAATCCAATTATTTAGAATTGAAGCAAGTTGGTTAAATTCAAAATGAAAGATTTAAAGACAAAAATTGATAACGGTACATCACGGAATAACTGTCAGCTATTTTGTCATAGTTTTCATGCGTAATTTGCCATTTCTTTATGTAGGCATTACTACAACAATACGTAAAAACATTTTTATGAAATTTCGGGTGGGGCAACGTTTTCGATGGGAGCGATAGTAAAAACGATGGAAGGGTAGCAACCGCGACTATGCGAGACCACATTGCCGAAGAAAGCGGGAGCAACGGTCAGGGGATTGGGTAATTATGAGTATGGGAAGGCTAACAATTACGACGGAAATGGTACTTATGGCGATCGCAGGGGAAACAACGACGCTCTGAAGAGTAACAGCTACGAGGACGGGATAATAATTAACACAGCAGATAGGCTACAGTTATCATCATACAATTACTATTGGTTTCAAAGATATAAACTTCAGTAAAAGTATAAACAAAGAAATTAAATATCATTATTTTATTACAAACTATTAATGTTATTTGATCATAATCATTTATTATTATTATTATTATTATTATTATTATTATTATTATTATTATTATTATTAATAACCATTATTATTATTATTATCACATTCCGTTTTACTTATATATATATATATATATAATTACCTATTTTATATTTATCTTATGCATTAAAAGATCATTTAAATTATAGATATAAACCACCAAGTCAATAAAAAATGCAAATGCCACAATAAAAACTTCTATTTTAACAAATTCGAACAAAGTTTAACTAAAAAAGAACTTACTGAAATTTAAGTCGAATAAACAGCCAGTCTATCCTAATCGAATTCAGATAGCTATATGCCCGGTGACGAAATAAAGACAAACCAGGAAATTAACATAATTTGTAGATTTAAAACGATTAAGACTGTTCACATGCCTCTTAGATACACTTGTAGGTCAACGAGTTTACAGCAATGAGGTTCAAATTGTTGTTAAATATAATTCAATATATGAATTGTGTGCACTACATGGACACTCCCATCAGCCAACAATTACCAAAAACATCCTGTTTAAAGGAAGGCTTGTCAAGGCCAAACAGGAGATTCATGCAACACTACGAAACAACAAGTTTATGTAGGCAGGTCAGAATCATCAAAATTAAATGTGTGTTTCCAATTTCACTGCCAAAAACAGAAATAGTATCTTTTTTCTATGTAAATTTGCCTTTCACACTTTAAACCTTCATTATTTTGTTTGCGTCAACAACAACAACTTAAGCGCTAAATAACACGAATACATATTATGTCTCTTTCAAGTGCAATAAAAAATTGAAAATATATTCAGGAAAGAAGAGATATCAATGGTCCAAAAACATAATTGTCTGCTGGTAATGAAATTTGAGAGCTATGTAAAATAATTACATGTAAGGTCGGTCTGAAAATTGGAAACAAACTTTTTTTGGTAACGCCTTAAAATACTATGATGATACTTGTACTTAAGATAAAGTGGTAATATCCTCAATACAAAAGTGATTAGGCGTAATCACGGAAAATATATGACATTACTAACAAGTCAAATAAATGTGTTGTTACTGAGTCATTAATGGGATTTTCAATTAGCACTAAGAAGGCGAGTTTTCAAAGTCCATTAATAAGTGACTTTCAACTTAAAATAACTCCTTCATTTTTACTCTATTATAAATAGTTCATGCGTCTGCTACCTAAGTTTTTGAAACTATTAACAATAGCTAGAATACGATGTATTGTTTAGATTCCAATCACAAAGAGTTCCAAGAAACAGTTAATGTACATGAACACAAGACGTTATCTCAGTCCCAAAACATAGGGTTTATGTAGGCAGGTCAGAATCATCATTTTTAAATTTGATCAAAGAAGTGTAGCAACACTTTTTTTCATTTTCAAGCTTGAACTGTACCCATTTGTCAGGTTCATTATTGTCTTAACCCTATAAAAACAATAAATCTACGTTTAGCCAATAAAAATAGCTACAAATGTAAGGAAAACCCAAGAAGTAAAGTTGAAAGGTAAGATTTTTTTTGCCCAGTGGTAATAAAACATTAGGGTTAGCTTAAACAAATTAGGACAGGCACAACTAATTTCTTTGTTTTATAGGCCTTATGAAAATTTACAAGCTGTGTTGAACAACCTCTTTTATTATTTTATTACTTCTAAGTGTATCTCAGATAACTGACAGTTTCAAAAGAATAAAAATACCCTCTTCAAAGATAACAACCTGCTTCAATAGATGATTAAGATTTCTTTTAAAAAAAAAAAAGATATCATATTTGTGAAACTTGGCTGCATGCCCAAATATCCCATATATCTGACATTGCATATAAAAAGGCTATTAAATCAGCGTTATGTTTCTTCCTTTTTGACTAAGATGTGCTAAATGCTAACTTTATGGGAACAAAACTGAGGAAGACGGATGATAATGAAAAAAAAAAATACATCTGCTGTCAACAGTATTAATCACATTTCATGCAGTATTAACTGGTTACCTTTGTCACAATTAAGTAACAGTACCCGTTCTATAATGTTATGAAGTCCTTTTTCTTTAAAGGCAAGTATCCCTATTGTAACAGAAAAACACTCTAATGGATACTAGCAGATGTGGAAAAAATAAGGGGATTTCCCTTTAGCATTGCCCGGCATTTACATGTATCTTGCCCTGCTGTGCCTTTTTGTTTGACAGAACCCTCTTTGATGATTTTGAGCTATATTGGATATTTATTGGGCATATTGTCATACATAATTTGACATAGGTATTTATAACAAACTACTAAGTAGTCACAATACATACACAATATAAATTGAACATTGGCCTTTGCCTTTTGCCCCAGTAAGGCTCATTCAATGCGCATCTAAAGTGCCCTGTCTGACCCAGCATCCTGCCCTTTTTAAATCATGGCTGGAGATTTATTCCTTCGTTAGTATATTTGTCCTGAGCATAAAGATATTTAGTCTACAGACAATCCAAACCAATGTATGTGTACTAGCAAGATATTTTAACAAGAATTTCTTCAAAAAATACTCAGCCATGGAACACCAGAGGGATGACTAGTGTCAGAATAGTTTGAGTGTTCCACATGTAACATTGATTGTGTTTGGTTTCATTGTTTATGGGTAATTCCTATGTCAGTGTAGCTTTTTAAAGGTATATCATAACCATGCACAGTATAACAGAGTATTAAAATGTTTCACTATACACATGCGACTTTTCAATACAGAAATTTATGTTTCCACTCCTATGAAGGTAACGAAACACCAATAATATTATGTGCAGTATCATAAGATTTATTGTAGGACGTCAATATAAAAGACCCACAGAAATTGAGATTTTGAGAACATTTGTTTAGACTATATTGATCAACCTTGAAGGTAGTACACCAGTTTTAGCTGGAAACTAAACGACCTTATAAAATAAAAGGATACCAAGTCAATTTAGCTTGAAACAAAACAATCTTACAAAATAAAAAAAAAACTAATGTGTAAACTATTTTTAGTTTTTTTGCTGGATGATTTAACATTAAAAGATGATCTTTGTTACATTTCAAGAAAAATAGTCGCAGGGAAATAATTTATTAAATTCTTCAACTTCAAACAATCAGAGATTTATTCAAAAGAGCTTGTTTCTGGAACTCCATATTTATTTACTTTTTAATTTAATGATGCTCAAAGGGATTTCTATTTTGAGTTTATATCGACCAATGAAAACATTTATTTTATTTAGTATTCTATGAATTTTACAGGAAATCAGGGTGATTTCAGACGGCCTAGAAATCCTACCATTTTTAGGCCCTTGTTATTGACTTAACAAAAAACAACTTATTGCCTACGACTTAATCTACAAACATATGTATTCACTGATCTGAGCCTCACGAAGTGTGATGCAATGATGCCATGGACCTTGTGAATCTAACAGTAAAACCTATGTATGATCCTAAGATTGGGTTTATGCATAAATGGAAATAATGTTACCATAAAACTGGGCAAATAATCAAACTATTTCTACACTATATGAATAGAATATACTTCCCTTCCCAGATTAAATCACTATTGATTCAAGGAAAAGGTCAAATGCCTCCTTTAAAAGTTATTTCTATCTTTCAAAACTTAAATTGAATTATATTCAGCAATGTAAGCATATTCAACCCCAGACTGTGAAACAGTACAGTCAAGATTTCGGTGTGATAATGCAGCTCAAATGTCTTATTAAACCACTCCTACAATGCAGAATTTGGACAATAATTAACTGTTTTAGTCATATTAACTAATACAATGTAGATTTTAAACAGAAAGTGTTATATAACTTGAAACAAAGTTGAACGCTTCTTTCCAAATATGGTTGATCACAAGAACCCATGTGAAATTGTCATCGAAGAAGCTTCGAAAGGTTGTGAATCATACATACAATAAATTGAAAGACATTCAACTTATTTTAAAATCCTCTATATTGCTTAAAACGTATGGGAGTTCAAATTATCAATGCTGTTTCATTGGCCATTTATAAGTATGCGAGTTTATGTTATATGTTTTGACACGTGTTCGTGTATCCATTGCAGAATTAGATGTATTTTTTGACTGTATCATTTTATTTTCTATATCTAAAAATACTAATCATATCTAAATGGTGTCCATGAACTTTACGAGCAGCCCTCGTGCATGCTTATTACAACTAGTCAAATGGTATACAGTTCATACGGCCCATCACATATTCAATACAGAATTGTCGTTGAGACGCCTCAGCCCAGGTTTAAAGCAAAAACAGCTCAGATAGGTGCGTACCATATGGACCAGATCAGCATTCATATACAATTGCATAACTATTGTATAAACCTCTGTATGATATATCAAAAAAAATATTTTGGCATTGTGGTCAGCTTTTCTGTGCTATATGGTCCACAAACTTTGGCCGAACTGTCTTAAAGTGACACTCGAAATCAAAACATACACATATACAACATAAATTTTGAGTGATAAACCTTCAACTACTTACTACATAATGCATTTATAGAATATATTAATGACTTATAACAAGTTTATAACCGTGTATTTAATAGCTAAAATATTAAATGATTGGTGAATGCTAAAAGATTTACTGTGGTCTACCTTCGGCTCATAAGGTAGAAATACCGTGTTTTCTGCACATTTCTTTCAAATTAAACGCAGTATCCTTCATAAGAACCATTGTTTTTGACTTGTATTAATCCTTTTTTGTAAATTAAAACAATTGTATTAAATATGGTAAATCTTATTTGGGAGTAATAGTGCACTTTCAACTACCAATGCTGTTTATTATTTTTATCCTTGTCTTTTAGCTCATATTTATTTCTGTTATTGCAAGCCTGAGGGTTTCTTGGAGGAAAGTATGTAATAACTAAATAACTACACTCTACAATTAAAAAAAAACACTACTGATTTAAAGAGAAATTAGAAATTCATAATAGCAAACTACGTTTCTATGCTTATCATTCAACTGCTTAGTCTAAGATAGTGTGTTAAAAATGAGAATATTTTTTAAAATAATTCCTTCATTCAGCTTGTCATTTATAAACTTAAATCCTTTCATATTTCTTGTTTCGGAGCACTTTCTGGTTTATTGCCCTCTGCAAGAATAGACCCAACCGTTTTAAAGAATAATCTAATAGAAAAAAACTAACATCGGAAGCCAAAACTAAATCATTTGTAAACATATTCGTACACAAGTTTTAATCAATACAAGGATAATTTGTAAACACAACAACCAGAAATAGACAACGTTATATGCGATATCAGTTAAGACCAGGAAACTTCTAAAATAACAAATATCAGCCCATACCACAGGAAGCCGCACTTCAATGTATCCTGATACAACCCAGTTGCAAGGTGTCGGACCTCGCATTACCCTAATTCCCCTGCATGATGTGCAGAACATGCATCGCCAAATGAGATATCCCTTAATTGTTTCATTTATAGCATATCACAATTAGAAAGCTGTCAAAAAATAAAATGATATATATTAAACATATAAAAAACATTCCCTGTCACATTCCCTGTTAATCTTTATAACGCAAGTATGATCAAATATCTTCACAATAATAACGTTCGAGATAACTTCCAACCGACATTCGTTTAGGAATAGCCAAAATGTAAGACACAGTTCTTATCCCGGTAAACCCGTTGATGCAACCCCTCATACAGTCAAGTCTGCTAAAAATATCACACTAGCAAATCATTGGATAAGAGAAATCCAACTATCCAGAATAAATGTTTAACAGGACTCAGAGAGTTGTGGTTGATGATGCCATCCAGCCATTCCTTGGCCTTAGCCGGGCGGCAAACAAATAGGGTTATCTTTTATGTTTGGTTACTTGGCTAGCTTGTCCTTGCGTTATGAGATCGCTCACAGAAACGGAAATTATTTGCGTCATGCAATTTCATCTGTTATAATATATGGGTCGACTATCTAGTTAGAATTAGAATTAGAAGAGCAATATCTTTTGCGACGAAATTATAGAATATCTAATAAATCTAAATCAATGCCTGTCCCGCGTCTAGAATACCGCACAACCAAAGTTATGTACTAGTATATGATATCAACACTAAAACACACACACATAACGTTCAGAGAAGAACTGCAAGTTTCTTCACCGACAGTTACCATTGAAGCAACAAAAACCTGAACACCAACAGTAACCATAACACCAATAGAGCAACATTTATTTTGAGGAAACAATAGTAGCCAGAAACACCACCATCTTCAAGATGGTCAGAAACTTAGCAGACATAAATGAATACTTGTTTTTGAGAAAAATAACACTTTAAAAAACCTGACTCCATCCATCGCAGATACTTCTTACTGCTCCGAAGAAGTGTTGTTTAAAAAGGGTCTGTTCAATGTTTCTTTTAAAGAAAATTACCGTAAACAACGACTAGGGCAGGTCAACTATCATTTGCAAAAAAATGGCATTCGCTAGAGTAAGTTTAACAATCTTTAACAAAGGACATAGAAAACTTGACAGGCGCTAGGGTAAGCCAAACAATAAGCCTCTAGGTAATCAAAAGTAAAAAGTGTTTTATCTTAATGAACAATAAATAATTCCATGTTACATACATAAAAATATGTTTTGCCAAAACACTCTCTTATCTAGCTGAACTTGTTGGCAGAGATCTGTTCTGCTCGTCAAGGGAGATAAATGCGCCGAAGATTATACATAAATATCATGAGCTGTTTTTCAAACTATTTCATTTCTAACTAGAATACATATCTGTAAAATTATATTTGTTATTCATTTATATCATCATCATTACCACACAGCGATTCTGCAAGTGGCAATCGAAGGACAGGGAGTTAGCAGCGTTGGTTTCTAAGGAAGCTTAACATGCAACCGTAAGCATAATGTACATCACAGTCATTTATATTCTGGTCCTTTCGGATCATTAGTTTTTGTGTTATGGGAGGTCAATGGGAAGGCGCGTTGACAGTGCTGCAATTAACGTTTTATTGAATTAAACAATTTCAAGCAACTGTGATTGCTGTTTACGTACCTTAAATTATGTTTTGTGCATCCAAAGGCTGTTCAAAATAGTGGTTAACAGCAATCTTTTTGGAATTAGTTTACTGTTCTCCAGCAACAGAGTTTCTTTCATTTTGTTTAAGTGAGCCAAAATTCTTAATAATTGGTCAAATCATCCAATAATTTGTCTGTTGACCAATCAAAATGTATGTGCAAACTAGTTCAAATGCATGGGGACCCCGTATTATTTGGTATAATTTCAGAGGGTTGTGTTAATCGATAAAGAAAATGTGAAACCATTGCTAGAAATAATACAATAAACACGTTGTTTATTTAACATACTGGTAATCAGCAAGCAATATCTTTCATAGATTGATTGGGGTCTCAAGGCATCATTATCTAACATTAAGGTACATGGAGCGATCAGACAACTAGCTCCTTTAGGCGTTATCCAATTATTCAGAAATAAAGCAAAATTAGATAAATTCTAGAGTGAGATATGAATCTGGCTCAGAATGGTATATCTCGGAATCACTCGTGATCAGCGGCTTAAACGGTAACTTCTTCGAAAGAAATATTTTAAAAGGCCGCTTAAATGTAGATAATGGTTGCCAGGTGGGGGTAGAAAACATAGACACTTAATTCAAATGAATCGAAGGACATTCAGATACCGGATGTAGAAATAATAACGAACACTGGACTTGTATAATCGACGAAGGAATGGTTATAACAATGACGAAAATTATTACAACGATGTCGACAAAGGGTGCCATCATAGACGACAAAAACAGTAATAAAGATAACGGCAGTGGCACCATCAACGCCGGGGTTCCAACCGTAGCGATAGCAAAAGCGATGGGAGGAGTTTCAACGGCGACAATGCGAGGCCACATTTCCTGATGGACACGGTAGCAACAACGATGGAAGCAGTAACAAAAGCGATGGAAGGGTAACAACGGCGACTATACGAGGCCACATTTCCGATGGAAGCGGTAGCAAAAGCGATGGGAGGAGTTACAACGGCGACTATACGAGGCCACATTTCCGATGGAAGCGGTAGCAAAAGCGATGGGAGGAGTTACAACGGCGACTATGCGAGGCCACATTTCCTGATGGACGAGCTAGCAACAGCGATGGAAGGGTAACAACGGCGACTATGCGAGGCCACATTTCCGATGGAAACGGTAGCAACAGCGATTGAAGGGTAACAACGGCGACTATACGAGGCCACATTTCCGATGGAAGCGGTAACAACAACGATGGAAGGGTAACAACGGCGACTATACGAGGCCACATTTCCGATGGAAGCGGTAGCAACAGCGATGGAAGGGTAACAACGGCGACTATACGAGGCCACATTTCCGATGGAAGCGGTAGCAACATCGATGGAAGGGTAACAACGGCGACTAAACGAGGCCACATTTCCGATGGAAGCGGTAACAACAGCGATGGAAGGGTAACAACGGCGACTATACGAGGCCACATTTCCGATGGAAGCGGTAGCAACAGCGATGGAAGGGTAACAACGGCGACTATACGAGGCCACATTTCCGATGGAAGCGGTAGCAACAGCGATGGAAGGGTAACAACGGCGACTATACGAGGCCACATTTCCGATGGAAGCGGTAACAACAGCGATGTAAGGGTAACAACGGCGACTATACGAGGCCACATTTCCGATGGAAGCGGTAGCAACAGCGATGGAAGGGTAACAACGGCGATTATACGAGGCCACATTTCCGATGGAAGCGGTAACAACAGTGATGGAAGGGTAACAACGGCGATTATACGAGGCCACATTTCCGATGGAAGCGGTAACAACAGCGATGGAAGGGTATCAAGGCGACTAAACGAGGCCACATTTCCGATGGAAGCGGTAGCAACAGCGATGGAAGGGTAACAACGGCGACTATACGAGGCCACATTTCCGATGGAAGCGGTAGCAACAGCGATGGAAGGGTAACAACGGCGACTATACGAAGCCACATTTCCGATGGAAGCGGTAACAACAGCGATGGAAGGGTAACAACGGCGATTATACGAGGCCACATTTCAGATGGAAGCGGTAGCAACAGCGATGGAAGGGTAACAACGGCGACTATACGAGGCCACATTTCAGATGGAAGCGGTAGCAACAGCGATGGAAGGGTAACAACGGCGACTATACGAGGCCACATTTCAGATGGAAGCGGTAGCAACAGCGATGGAAGGGTAACAACGGCGACTATACGAGGCCACATTTCCGATGGAAGCGGTAGCAACAGCGATGGAAGGGTAACAACGGCGACTATACGAGGCCACATTTCAAATGGAAGCGGTAGCAACAGCGATGGAAGGGTAGCAACGGCGACTGTACGAGGCAACATTTCCGATGGAAGCGGTAACAACAGCGATGGAAGGGTAACAACGGCGACTATACGAGGCCACATTTCCGATGGAAGCGGTAGCAACAGAGATGGAAGGGTAACAACGGCGACTATACGAGGCCACATTTCCGATGGAAGCGGTAGCAACAGCGATGGAAGGGTAACAATGGCGACTATACGAGGCCACATTTCCGATGGAAGCGGTAGCAATAGCGATGGAAGGGTAACAACGGCGACTATACGAGGCCACATTTCCGATGGAAGCGGTAGCAACAGCGATGGAAGGGTAACAACGGCGACTATACGAGGCCACATTTCCGATGGAAGCGGTAGCAACAGCGATGGAAGGGTAACAATGGCGACTATACGAGGCCACATTTCCGATGGAAGTGGGATCAATGGTCAATGGTAATCATGTGTATGGGAAGGATAACAATTTCGACGGAAATGTTACTTATGGTGATCGCTGGGGAAACAACGACGACCTTAAGTGTAACAGCTACAAAACGACGGAAAGGTTACACTAATCGCTATACAACTATTGATTTCGAAGATGCAAACTTCAGTTAACTTGAACAATTAAAACTTAAACTAAAACTTAAATTAAATATTATTATTGCTTTTATCAAACTACTATTATTTTAATTAGAATTAGTATCATTATTTATATTATAATTACAAACACAAACACTTGAATACATTCCGTTTTAATATCTACTTATTGTATAATGCAGTTTGTATTTATTATTATTATTATTATTATTAAAAATATTAATGTAAAAGCATGGCACTCTCAATATAGTCAATAAATACAATACAAATACTACTGTACAATCTAAAAACAATAAAACAATGTTTCTTTTAAAAAGATATAAATACAAACAAAGTTTAACTTAAAAAAGAACTTACTGAATTTTAGTCGAATAAACAGCTAGGCTATCCTAATCGAATCTAGATAGCTATTTGTCCTCTGACAAAATAAAGACAAACTAGGAAGTTAACGTTATCTATTGATTTAAAACGATAAAGACTTTCGACGTGTCTTTTATATAGATTTGCAGGTCAACGAGTTTACTCAAAGTGCTTTATTATCAAAATAAAATTTAAATCAAAATTTCAGCCATGTACACTCACACTTTACAAAATTGTTATGTTTAAAGGCACGCCAATGAAGACCAAAACAAACGTCAAACAAGGGACAACAAACATAACACAACTATCACAATGGTACATGTTTGGCGAATTTCATTTCTCTTTTGTATTTTTATTTGTTAGAAAATGTGTGAACACACACTGACTAAACAAAGTTAAATGTATTTAACAATGACACGTAATAGTTTAGAACGCTATTCAAGGGATTCGCCCACAGACTTCTGGTACCGAAAATATTTTCAAATGTGTTTTATATTCAAATAGTTGATTATTTAATTAATATTCTTTTTTATTCTAACCTACTATGGTATTTTATTTTCTACTCATAATTCTAAATGATAAACCATTTCCTGTCATTTTCATTTTTACGACCAAAAAACTTGGTAAATAAGCCTTAGGTGATGACTTTTTGAATCTATCGTAAAAAAACTTTGTTAATATTGCACACACAATTAGGATGTTTAATACCTGACCCTCAAACTCAGACAAATGACCCTTGAAAGATACGATCTGTTGATTAATCAATTTATTTGTTAATAGTAACGACTACAAGCTGCATAAGTCCTCTTGAATGCTTCTATTAAATGTTTGCCTGATAGCGAAACGTGACAACTCAAATATGGCTTTATCTCTCAAGTATTCTTCCTTAACCCGTAAAACTTAACATTATTTACATTTGTCAGCAATATTTGGATTTTCTATACAATTATAAATTGTTTTTATCTTGTTACAAAATATCTGATACATGCCTCTGTGGTGAAGCGAGAGTTTCAGAAGTCTCAACTTTGATATCTATTGTTGCCCTCATTATTTGATAATTTATAGAATGTATTTACTTCCCTACTTTCATACCTGTAAATGAATTTTATAATTCCGGAGCTTTCGTACTTAATTACACAGCAAATAGGCTCTTCAAACACGCTAATAATGTTTTTAAATGTTTGTAAAGTTTACACGAGATTAATGAGATATTGCGTATCTAAACCAATTACTGTTTAAATGATAAAACAAATATCCTAGCCTATCCTCATCCAAATGGCCACAATATATTAAAATGACACACAAGCATACATGCAACCGAACAGTACAATACAAACATTGTATCATTCATATTAAATACAAATATATATTTTGAGGTGTAGCTTAGGAAATAAGAGATTTTTTTAATAAGAGGCTTTAGTTAAATACCAAAGTAGGGATACGTGGGGGGCATTGCTTTTCTAAGAAATAATGGGATACGTGTAGGGCTTTCCTTTTCTAAGAAATAAAGGGATACGTGTGGCCCTTTGCTTTTCCAAGAAATAATGGGATACGTGTGGCGCTTTGCTTTTCTAAGAAATAAAGGGATACGTGTGAGGTTTTGCCTTACCACGAAATAATGGGATACGAGTGAGTCTTTGCCTTACTACGAAATAAAGGGATGCCTGTGAGGCTTTGCCTTACTCCGAAATAAAGGGATACGTGTGAGGCTTTGCCTTGCTTCGAAATAAAGGGATGCCTGTGAGGTTTTGCCTTACTACGAAATAAAGGGGTACGTGTGAGGTTTTGCCTTTCTACGAAATAAAAGAGGATACGTGTGAGGCTTTGCCTTACTACGATATAAAGGGGTACGTGTGAGGTTTTGCCTTACTACGAAATAAAGGGATGCCTGTGAGGCTTTGCCTTACTACGAAATAAAGGGGTACGTGTGAGGTTTTTCCTTACTACGAACTAAAGGGATACGTGAAATGCCTTACAGACCCTAGTGACAGATTTTGAGTGGTAACCAACGTTGGGTACTATCTAATTGGTTTGAGATCAGTCGGGGGTGGTGGGGGGGGGGGCTCTCTCGATGGTAGCTGCAAGCCAAGTTAGATGCCTAGTGAATGATCGACTATCATTTATAATAGTCTGAATGGGTTGACATATTTCCTGGAACCACAGGGGCAACGTGTGAGAGGGCCTGATCAGCCCTTAGTGAATATGGTACAAAAGTACCATGCTGGCCCAGATCATGGATGGAGAAGCACTTTCTCGGTTACTCTTAAAAAGAGAGTGCAAGGGTTGCCATGATAGGGTAGCTGAATTGCCGTGTGGCGGGGGTAGGAGTGCGCAATGGTTCAAGAGAGCTACGAGCTTTTTTGGCTAGTGTAGACAAGGTTTGCTGTTAGTGCCAGACAAAGCAGTCTGCAACATATTGATGGGTCAGGACTGTTTGGGAGGTCTTCGGGACCTGGAAACAGCCGTCTACGAGGGCAAATGCTTGATTGCACTGTCTCCGTTACACTTTCATAGATAGTGCAAAGGTCACTACGGTTGGGTAGCAATGCTACCTGGTGGATGTTAGTATTGCGCATAGGTTCAGGAAAGACGGGGACCTTCCTGGCTAGTGTGTACAACATGGTGCGGTTAAGAGCCCGGTGTATATATTCTTACTTGTTATTCTGACAGCTTGTTACAAGTACGGACAATGGATCATCTCCGAAACAGGAGCACCACTCGCATGTCATGCCATTTTCCATGTCCCTCAACCAGGGTTCCCTCTGGGTTTTAAACAGTTGTCGCCAGTTTTCCGCCAGGGGTAAAGGGGGCCGCAAAAAGGCCCCCTTACGGGTCCAGGGCAGCGCCCTTGTGGGGGTTCAGAGGAGGCGAAGCGCCCCTGTAGCTCATGGTATTAAACATAACTTCATGTTATTCTAAATATAAGTTACGGCCTCTGGTCGACGTAGAAACTTAGGTTAATGTTTTAGGGCACATTGTGTCAGGTTAAAGTTTAAGGGCAAATTGGTATTTGTATTAATAACTTCTATACCCTTCTTTTAATTGACTTAATACTTCACACAAATATTGACAACTATTTTACAATTAGGTTACATAACTCCCTCTTAAACCTTAATACAAGTTATGGCCCTTGATTTACTTTTTTATTTACTATTTTATTGCTTTCGACAAGCACATTTTTAACCAGGTTTTCACAAAGTAAAACATAAGAATTACGTACGTCGTTATTTGAGCTGGCATGCGGGTCAAACTCACCTATGAAATTAAATAACTCAAGTTAGGGTTGACATATCTTTATCAAACTTTGTGTATAGTAAGAGATTAAGGACACCTGTCATGGGACTGAATTTGGGGCCCCTGGGATCAATATCATTGTTAATAAAAATATTAAAACGGTTAAAACTGAATAACTTTAGATATGACTGACATATCTTGAATTTACTTGGTATTAAGGAAGATTTTATGAAGACCTTTCATTGGATTTTTACATTTTTTTTAGAATATTGCATATCCAATATGATTGATATCTTTTTCCTTACATACGGATTGAACTGTGTCATCTTGAAAGTGTAAGTCAACAGAATTATATCCAACCACCAGTCGGTGACATTGCCAGAAAAACAACTGCCTTGGGCTACTCATAGGAACCTTGTTATTCAAGGTACCTTACTTATTTATGGAGCCATCGCCTTTAGAGATATGTCTGTTTTTATTTAAGGGGCTACTCTTCTTGCGATTTACTCCGAGGACTCCTTTGACTATGGATTGAGCTGAGGGGTATCGCCCAGTTTAATTTCTGGAGCCACTCACGGTTAATCTCCTTAATCATTTTAGGGGCCACCCTCGGGTCTGAAATACGTATTTATTCATAGGACCAGCTCATTATTTACTAACGGAATTAATGGTGCCACTCACGGGATTTGTCTGTTTTTTTAAGGGGCGACCATTCTTGTGTTAGATGTTTTTTTACTCCGAGGACTCCTTTGCCTATGGATTGAGCCGAGGGGTATAGCCAAGATTAATTTCTGGAGCCACTCATGGCTAATCTCTGTAATCATTTTAGGGGCCTCCCTCGGGTGTAAAAATACGTATTTGTTCATAGGACCAGCTTATAATTTACTAACGGATGTACCCAAGGGATATTGCCCATATTAATTGATAGTGCCGCTCTCGGGATGTGTCTGTATTTATTTAAGGGGCTACTCTTCTTGTGTTAGATGGTTATTTACTCCGAGGACTCCTTTGTTTATAGATTGAACCGAGGGGTATTGCCCAGATTAATTTCTGGAGACCTCACGGTTAATCTCCGTAATCCTTTTAGGGGCCAATTTAGGAGAAATTTTATAGTTGGTGAATGTCCGGGATATAACTTTAAAACTAATGTTGGGATTGGAATAAAACCTGGTATTTAGATAGATGGCAATGAGAGGAAGTGCAGTGCACAAAAATAGTGATAACTAAACAATGCCTAGACCAGTGACCTTGAATGGTAAAAGGATTTTAAAGCTTGTCCGATTGATAACTCAACAATGGCTAGGCCTATGGTTATCAAACTTGACATGGATGCTGGGCCTGAAAAGTAGATGACCCTTATTGATTGAGGGGCCATTGGGTTAAAGGTCAAAGTCACAGTGACCTTGAATGATAAAAAAATTGAGTTATAACTCGACAATGCCTGCACCCATGGCCCTCAAACTTGACCTGAGGGTTGGACCTGACCAGTAGATGAGCCCTTTTGATTTAAGGGGCCATTGGGTCAAAGGTCAAGATTACAGTGACCTTGAATGATAAAAGATTGTCCGAGTGATCACTTGACAATGCCTGCATCCATGATTCTCAAACTTCACTTGGAGGTTGGGCCTGACAAGTTGATGACCCCTATTGATTTAAGGGGTCATTGGGTCAAAGGTCACAGTGACCTTAAAGGCAAACTCGACACTTCCTGTTCCTGGTCATCACATTTGACGTGAAGTTTGGGCCTGACCAGTAAGTGACAACTTTTGATTTTGGGGCGTCATTGTGTCAAAGGTTGATGTCACCGTGACCTTGAACATGAAAATGTTAACGAGGTTTCTCCCAGTGATATCTCAACAGTGCCGGGACCGATGTTCATCAATTTTGACATATGGATATTGGTGAAATTTCAATTGCTGCTTTTTTTAAGCTCGACTATTCAAAGAATAAGGAAAGCTATACTACTCACCAAAGCGTCGGTGTCACACCTTGGTTAAGTTTTTGCATGTAAGCACCTTCATGTCATTATCTCAGCAAATGAATCATGTATTGCATTGAAATTAAGATAAGTGTTCCCAACTATCCAACCTACTTAATTAATGAAGGAAAATACCACTTATTTGAAAATGATATAAATAATTGACCTTTATAATTCAACTTAGAAATTCTGGTAAAGGGTTTGCAGGTAAGCACACATAGGTTAAAGTCCCGGTACCACTTAATTAATTTTATTAATCTTAGAGTTAAATATTTAGAGAATAATAAAAGTGCGTGTATAACTTTGATAAAGTCTCAGATAATGTTTGATTAAATCTCGAGGTTCACACGATGCTTTATTAATGAGGAATGATCGGGAAATACCAAGGGGGTCCCTAACTCGATACTGACTCACTATATGCTAATGAGGTAGATAAGTGGGCGGAGCATAGCGCTTTGCACAAACAGTACCTGAGCAGTTGCCGGACTCTTTTTGAGGTAATAACTAGAGAAATACCTTTCCAAATAAAATTTAACATGAACTGTTTCTAAAATAAATGTGATGCAAGTATTTTCGAATGAAAAATGATTTATGTTGTTTAGTAAAAAATCGCTTGGTATGTAGGAAGAGTTTATGGAGGACTTCCATGGAATGGGTTTGGGGCCCCTAGGTCAAAGGTCACTGTTACTAAAGATTGAAAAAAAAACAGTTGAAACTGAATCACAACAAATGCTATAGTTCTTCTGTCAATCATTGAAAACCTGGTTTTGTCGCATTGCTGCGTATCTTGTTTTTAACACTTTTTATTTTGACTTTTTTTATTGCTTTTGACAGGCACATATTACATTATTGTATTCATTTCTAAGACAGAGCAGAGTATTAGTCGAGCGTGCCGTCCTACGTAAGCTATTGTTTTTGTTTTATTTTACTCACTATTACACCATTATTCTTTGTAAATAATACATATTTATTTGTAAGATTTGTTTCTTTGTGAACATATTTAAAGTATTTTATCTTGTCTTTCATATACTCATGCATGTGCCTTTTTCTGTTTTCGAAGCGCTAAAAGTCTTGACATAAATGAGTTTTTAGAAAAAAAAATCACTGTTTCTCATAATTCGCTCGAGATATTCTCATTAACTTAAGTATACCTGTTACTGCGAAAATACTTATATTTTGTGTGGCAATGCTGTCCCGTTTGCCTGAACTCATATTAAAGTATGCCCTCCACCAACTGAGGAAAACAGACTAGCTCAAATGCTCTTGTTTTAAATGTTCATTTTAGGTTTGATATTACATTGTGTCATTCATGTGGTGTCTTTCATATGATAAGTAAATTTAATAATTTTCAACTACTCAAATTATAATAAATATTTATTTGAGGCATGGGTTTTGGTGTGTGTTTTAAGGTTATGACCAAGCTTTTTTCAAAGACTCACTTTAAACCACCTAACACCAACAATTTAAAAACGGGCGTCATTAAGCATTAAGAAAAGTATATTCGTTTGTACCAGAAAGCTCAAATGAAAGTGTTACTCACAAAAAAAATTAAGTTGGTTAGTGGGTTTTGGTTAAAAGGCGCTTTCTTGTGAAACCCTTTTTATACACTTATAACACTTAAATGTTGGGTAAAGTCGGATTTTCTTCTGGGTAAAAACGCTTTTTTATTGCAATAAGTATGTGATAAAAGGTTTTTATTTCATCATTTTTTTTCTTTTAGTCGAGAAAAGGGTTAAAGCATTGATCATCTTGCCATTATTAGCTTGTTAGATTGAAATAAAAATAAGTCAAGGTATGCTTGGATATCGTAAGGGACAGTCACACCAAAACAAGAACTCAGGAACCCGTAGATACTTGTATTCACATGCAACTTGGTATATGCATGTATACTACATTTTTAACATAAAGAAAACCATGCATATGTTAAGTAAGTCCAGTCACTCTGGCTAGTATATTTGTTATTAGCATGTTTTTTTGTATGTTTATCAGGGAGTCCAAGCCATTTGCTTTATGTATATATGCTATATCATTGTTGTAAAAACCGATCATGTTTAAAAAAAAGGCAACAAACAGCTGATAAACATACAAAAACGTTTGATTATGATTATAACACTATCATACATGTAGCAAGTAAAATTACCCATGTTTGAGCTCATGCACTTGCCAATTTAAACAAATGCTCAGGGGCATTTGTCATGTTTTGTGATATATAAGTTATTTATCTACAATTGTTGTTCATTATGATTATGGATAATTTACATTATAAAGGTAAATGAAAATAAACACATGACTTTTAAGCCATTGTTGTATTCTTTATAAGTTGTTTATAAATGAATTAAGCTAAAAAGTGTTACATGTATGCAAACATGCTAAATTCATAAGCATCACGTTGTTGGAGGGTGTCCGTCTTTCACCCAAAGTCAAAGCTAACCAACTTTTTTTCCTGATCAAAAAAAAAAACGTTAACAGTATCGTCACTGGAACTTTGCAGAACAATTTTCTCGCTTCACCAGCGGTAGCGGTTGTGCGAATAAATATATATATACATATTCCCTTAGATAATGATGCAAAATTGACGAAGTGTAATGTATGTTTGCTTGTTTTCTTATGTAATCCGAATCTTGTAAAGTTGTACTATACGTACCCGACCTCGGCATTTGTTATACCGCCCAAAATGGCCCGGCGTACTCGACCTCGGAATTTGTAATATAACCCAAAATGGCCAGGCGTACCCGACCTCGGAATTTGTTATATCATCCAAAATGGCCCGGCATATCCGACCTCGGCATTTGTAATACCGTCTAAAAACGGCCCGGCATACCCGACCTCGGCATTTGTAATACCGTCTAAAAACGGCCCGGCATACCCGACCTCGGCATTTGTAATACAGTCTAAAAACGGCCCGGCATACCCGACCTCGGCATTTGTAATACCGTCTAAAAACGGCCCGGCATACCCGACCTCGGCATTTGTAATACCGTCTAAAAACGGCCCGGCATACCCGACCTCGGCATTCGTAATACCGTCTAAAAACGGCCCGGCATACCCGACCTCGGCATTTGCAATACCGTCTAAAAATGGCCCAGCGTACCAGAAGGGGGTTACACTCGCTATAATTAGAGCGGAGACTTTGATAAGTGAGGGATATACAGTTATTAAAACGCAATAAAAGCATAGTTATTTAATTAATCAAAATATGTCACACTTCAATTACCTTACAGATTTTTACAAAAAAAGTTCTAATATGTTCACAGATTGTTGGTCATTGGTAATTCCTGGGATTGAAGAGCTGACCGTTTCATACTAGGACGTATTAACTACTTCATACACATGCACGGAATTACCGAAAAACGGAATAACTGAATAACTTTAAAAAATGAAATATAAGGCGGGAGGCAGCATTATTTTCGTCAATGGGCGTCGTGTGATCGGAGCTTCTTGGAGCTGCAGTCAACCTGAAATAATAGTCACATTTGCAACTTCCGACAGGCTGTGGATTTACAAAAAATGTTGGAAATAAAGGCATTGTTGACGTTAAAAAAATGGAATTTGGGCGAAAAATACATTCAAAAGCTCAAGTTTTCTATAGATTACCACGGACCTATACGGGTTTATATGTCCATGACATAACTAGGCAGCCTGGGCAACCAAATTGCAGGCGAATGATGTCAACAATGCATGCATGGATTTTGTTCAGTGGCCATTGTCAATTTTAATAGTGTAAACCAGAGTCGAATTTACATTTTCAAACCCCACGGAAGCAAACAACAGGTTTTCAGCCGAGCTGCAGATTTGAGCGTGCCCAAAACAGTTTCGAAGAAAGCGCAAATTTCATAAATTTGGAAGTGACTTCTTCGCCCCCCACCCCTTTATTAACACATGACAGTGAATCAAAGAATTGTTATACCTTAGCAGACCACTGATTGTTTTCGATCTTTGTATGTTTTGAACAAAGCTAAATTGAATTTTTTATCTACATGTACATGATCTACTTATTATTGTTAAGCAAGCCGGTTGCGCCCCTCTAAATACTTTTGTTTGTGTTGATTGGTTGTGTTTCTCCATGTTTTAACCCTATTTATCCATTGACAAGCGTCGAACACACCATTTGCATTTCTCAATAAATGAAATTCACGAAAATATCTTTTGAAGTGGAGTTCTGTTGATTTATAAAATGTTTTATTAAAAAAACAATAAATTACTTGAAAAACCCAAATCCAGACGGTATTGAGATTTATAATCACCATAAATTTATTGTTGCATGTGGACACGCGTTCGTTAAAATCCAGAAAATGAAAATTCTAAAATCATGTTATCTGCAATGCTGTATATTATCAATTAATATCCAGTTCAACTGAAAGGTCAGTCTTTAACATCCACCACTATATGTGTTGTTTAATAATGAAATTCACGACTAAAATTGGCGAAACTCGCCCATCAACATCTTTTTTCGGAATTATTTAGCCATTTTGATTTTTGAGCCACTTCTATTGATTAATATGTGTTTTCAAATGAGAAAATGTAGTGTGACAACACAATAAACACACATTGAAATATATTTATGAATATTCCATCCGGTAAATGCATTCAGGTGAATGTGAATATAAATTGAGGCTTATTTATTGATGCTTACAATGTATGATAATGCTAATGATGATTATGGTGTATAATTCCAACTTGATAGGTGATTAAAAGATATATTAAAACAATCACAAATGATAATTGATATTTTCACAAAACAGTAGATGCATTGACACATTTACGGAAAAAAATGTTGTGGATTCAATGATTGCCTGCCATGCCTTGAATTATTTAAAACACTTAGTCGAAATGTACTGGAACCACCAAATATATGTACACTTAATTACAACGTTTGTCAATTTATCAACCAATGTTGGATGACGAAAGCCAGAACTTAAAGGCGTGTCGATCCGTATGGGCAGTGTTGTTTACTCCAACATGTAAATCTTTATTTGGTTACATACAACTTATCAAGGGTCTGTGTATAGCAGTTTCAGACAAGATTGTCAAAGATGGAATTTTTTTTATGTTTTCCCTTTAGGGTTATGCATGGAACTCATTTTTATGATTTGGTTTTTAAAAGGCACGATCAAATGAACATCCTAGTGAAGTTGCATTAAAATTGCTACAATATAAATTTGCTTCCCTTTGGGGGCATAAGACACAACTTACGTATCCTAAACCAACATTTTATACGTTATTTTTTTAATATAAAGTCTAGGAATGCTATATTTACACCGGCTTTTTTAGACGCTCTGGAAACGTTTTTAAAACAACCACCTGTGAAGGCGTAAAACAGATGAGGGAACAAAATAAAATGCCGGCACAGGTATAGTTGTTGATGCAATAGACTCTAGATGTGAACACTAGCCAACATATCTCATGACAACCACCTGTGTAGTAGTAAAGGATTAGTGAAGAATATAGTTATGACATGTCGGCGCAGGTAGATCTATAGTTAGTTATGCCATAGACTACAGATGTGTACACTTTGATTTAAAAAGTGGAGATTCAACTTTTTTTTCTCAGATATATTTATATGAACGGCCCAAGACGCAGTCCCTTGAAAGGATTCCATTAATTATGTAAATATATTATATTTGGTCACAATATGTTGACCCCTCGTAAGCTATTCAACGCCACGATTGAATTACCGCCGCCCGTCATAATACACCGTTCGTCAATTTGATAACCGGGCTTCACTTTGTGAAAATCTGTTTAATTCTCACATGCATAAGCTCTAAACCCTTCAAATGTTTCAAAGGACCCCTTAAGAAGAATGTTTTAAAGCCTCTTCTGAGGGTCCCAACCGCAATGTCCGCCTCTACGAAAGACAAGACGTCGTGATTAATGAAATTTAAACAGACAAACAAAAACAATGTGATTTCATCGTGGAACACGATGGTGGATCGTTCGATTTTGATCACTTGTTGAGTGATGTAGCTCAACATTCAAATTTTCAAGACCCTCGGACACTTACAATATGGAAATGTTCTGCATGTGATGAAGAATTGTAAATTTTCAAAACATGATGAATTTTATATCTAAAATAGCATCTTAATGTTATACATGGTTTCATTGTATCCAATTCCCCCTTGCATCAGGACAATATATATTGTGTACGTGTTTTAAATAAAAAGTTTTCATGTCACAAGGGAAGAACGGTACTTTTTATCCAAACAAATACGCTCATGGTAATTTGCATATTAACTAGAGAAACGTTAACTGGAGCTTAACACTGGTTAACTTCAGCGAGCACGTGGTTCAGCCATCAATGTACATGAAAACGTGTAGAATTAATAGTTTCAGTGATTATCTTTATTTTGAATTTACTTTTATGACGTTAACGATTCAATTAATGTATATGTGTTTCATTTTATAGACCTATGTATATTAATGAAAAGGTGCATTTAATTTAATTACAGGTTGGTAATAGATCCAGAAAACTACATAAAAGACAAAGTCGTAGCATGAACATGAACAAAGTAAGTTAAACAAATTTGCACGTAAGTACTCTTAATTGCTTAAAAATGAACATTGAAATATAGTCAAATTGAAATAGATAAAACACGATGTTAAATATGAAACACGTTTCATTTGCAATTCCGTCACGTGAATCAGTAAAAAACTTAAAGACAGTACATATTTCTCCCAAACATTTCATTTAATGTTAATGCCGATTTCTTTACTGTTCCTTTACCTGCACGAGCAAAAATGCCCGTTGAAAATAATAAATGATTAATTAAATTCTGATGTGTTTACACTTATCGGCCTTGCGGCAAAATATCATATTGCTATAATAATTGTCATCATAGATATTTGAATTGTTGTTAGCATGCAAGATGTTGCAAGTTCGTAGTTATCAAGTTTGGTGTTTATATATCACTGTGAGAAAAACTGTGTTTAAAATGAAATAAATATAATTTCGATAAAAGACGGTGGTACTTATTTGATCTAACAGCATGTCTCTGATGTCATACATGTGCACCATGTGAACACAGATTACGGTTATGAAACGAAAGTAATGTGAATTCATCGTGATCCATCATCTCTTTTTTAAGGATTAGTAAAAACAAAATTGATTCGCAAATTTTGTTTATGAAATTTAAGAGATTGATATTTATCTATCACACAATTATTAGGATGTCCCATCATTTGTTTTAAAGCGAGCGAGCAATCGTTCTAAAGCAATGACTTATTAACGATGTAATGCAATCGGGCATGAGTGTTACATGTGTTAGAATGGATACACATGATTTATACGATATAACATTCGATTGTTATTGCTAGTTATATAATGATGCTCTCTTACCACAGAGACAGAAACAAGTGTCTGCTCTGTTTTGTTCTTTGAAGAGCAATTGGGATAAAGGTTATTTATGTTTTATGTTCACTCGCTAACTTAAAAACCAATAGCACTTAATAATTGTTAAACTATGTATAAACACAAATTGAAAAGGGTAAATCTCTTCTGGGTGGTGCTTTAATATACATAGACAGGTCATATGCATCATTTAACAGACACGGACACAGGGAGAATATAACGAAAGGTCAACACGGCGTAACGAAAATCAGTATAATATAATGCACGCGATATAATCTGAACACACTTAATACTTATTAATATCTGTCAAACGAATTAACAACGCAAAATAACAGGTGTGTCCAGGATTCGGCGTAAGAAATAGCGCAACTAGGGGATGTAACTTACGGTGAGCATCTCAATGCGTCAAAACGAAATATTTATGGTTAACCTTTGATAATATGAAATATGTAAATTTCAAAGCTTAAACGGTACATTATGTGTTGCATTTATATTCAAATGTCTTTCGATGGACATCATAAATCCCCCATTCCGTTCGTGTATTTCTCTCTGGTTTCTCTAATTAAGTCGGATGCAAGAGAAATCGTGTCAACCATAAGTCTTACAAATAACGAAGTCGTCCTAAATTTGGACAAGTCGTCCCATGTTTATTTCATTGTTCAGATGAAGTTTGACCTACAATTTAGTGATATCAAATACATTAATGCACACTTTATTTCACATGCTATAAACTTGATAAACCTCAACCGAAATATATATAATCCTTATCATATTGGTGCTATAAAATCAATTATCGGTAATGTTGTACTTTGTGACGATTTATCAAAATCTAGTTAAGGGACGACTTCATGTGGGCTTGATTAGTTCACGTCATCATAAAATCAGTATCTTTATTCGGTATGCTCTTTTCAACAAACAAAGCTTTTGGGTTAGACTTTTATTGCAAAGAGTAATATGTAAGTACAGAGGTATGTGATGATATTTTTTACAAACAACAATGAAAAAAACATTTTAATAGCTTAACAGTTTTTGAACGTTACCCTTTTAAGTCTAAGAATTAACAAGAACTCCGTTAGACAAGCACAAAAATAACATTGATAAATATTTTCAATTAGGATAAATATAAGAAGTAGAGGGAATCTCTCGAACTTTTAATATATTGAACATTATATTGAAATCAAACAACTGACATCAACGAGAAGAAAACAAACTGATAAAAGGACACACTGAATTACTAGAAAAACAAACATGAGTGAAACACAACAAGCATTTAGCATAATGTGCCATCTAACCAACGTAATACGAGTGTGGTCGCTTTTCAATGGTTATTTCTGAATTGTTCTATTACCTATTTCGAAACTAATAACTTGTAGCCTATACGATTCAAAACGTGACTTAAACTAGTTATCCAATTGAAATTCTTGATATTATATATTATCCAGGTCTGTACAATTGACTGACGATTATTTAAAAAAAACAATGTCAGGGACAGCGCGCTCGACTTCTCCGCCGCATTGAAGTCAAAGGGTTGAAATGTTATATTGAAACATGCATGAATCACAGTTATTGAGACTTAAATGCAAAACCTTTACCAGAATTTCCACATCTTATAATCAAGGGTCAAAATGTATATTAAAGACCAGCCAGAGTTATCTATCTTAATAAATTAAGATGGTTGAGGGTCCATGTATGATTCAATGCAATACATGATGTATTTGATATCGACTTACCGGTAAGTGTCCATTCACGCAAATCCTTATAATTCAATTAATGAAGTGGATGGGATAGTAGGGAGAACATATCTAATGTTTAAATGCAATATATGATGTATACCCTTAACCAAGGTGTGACACCGAAGGCGAGGGTGACACCGACTCTAGATTGCATAGAATAGCTTTCCTTATTCTTCCTAATTCTTCGAATATTCAAGCTAAAAAAATGTATTGTAAGCAAATTCCGAAATGATGCATACAGTTAAGATGTTACAAAATGGCGAAAATGGTTTTCAGGTTAATAAAGAAACAGTTCAGTTTTATGCAGTCAAGCGAAAAACATAAAAACAAAACAAATATAAAAGAAAATTACATCTTATCAAATCAATGGAACCTTCATTGAAAACGATTACATAAAGCTATTAACGTTGATTTCATTCAGACAAAACAATGAAACTTAACTAAAATCTCATCATCATTTGGGCAAGCATTAGAAATTAGTCATAATTTGAATTTACAATCACAGATATATTTATTGTTCAACAGTAGTATATATCAAGAATGTGGCAAATTGGATGTGTCGCCATTCGAAGGTATCCATCATATATCAATTAGGTGACCATGTCTTTGACCTTTGACTGACTGATCCCAAAATTAAATAGGTCATTTACCAAAAACATAAGGACTTCACAACAATAGAAATGTTATTGATCGGGAACAGGTGTGTGACACTGACGCCGCAATGATGCAGCAAACGACCCGCATCACAACAGTACACGTATATCCCATTCTGATAAAATCTGTGTAAAGCAATTGATAACTTTGGCAGAAAGAATAAGGAACAAAATATAAAAATGATGATCAAAATATTTCTTTTTTCAATTACTTTTTCTTAGTGCGTTTAAGCTGGGACCAATAATACATGATGTAAAGCTTGGTTTCCTCTCCTGTAATCTTACTCCCAGGTTTAAGTTAGTGAAGATTTCATGAACTTTGACGAGAAATTAACATACCACATATATTTTATTATAGAGAGGCCATCACATCAACAAGTGAATAACATAACATAACATCGTTGTTTCAAATATTTCATTCTGAGCTGTAGACCGCTTTGCTCTGGTATGTAGCGCGATATATTTTGAACAAGCAAGCTGGCTGGAATGGCTAGGAATTCTAATACAAAGTTACATTGTACGCAATTTTGACACATTTGATTAAAACTGTTTTTAAACTAACAATATATATTTGAGATATCAAAATGATTTGGCACAATCATATATTTATGTATGATGTTATTCAATAGATATGAGAACAGTGTGATGTTTCGAAAACAGTATCATTATATACAGTATAAAATGTAAGTTCACATACATGGGCCTTTAGTGAATAACGTCTTGAACCCGAGTCTGAGAAGCAAAATAAATCTGAGATTCTAATTATTACTCATAAGTTTATAGCACTGTAAAATGTGTTCATTATAAAATAGTCAATGCTTTGAACAACGAATGCTCTTCTGATGCAGTTTTAGAATGTACTTTAGACAATCTGTAATTCAGACTCAAGACATTGGTCATTATGGACCCAGTTTATTGTCAAAATAGTTGTTGAAAATTTGCTGTGTAAGTTATAAATTCTACATTTTCAATACTCAACTCTTTGTGAGAAACAGCAAGAACATGATGTATTATTGTGAGTGTGGCCTCAATCTCAGACTCGGGTTTTGATGAATATGGACCATGGACTAATTTACTCGTCCATGTTAATTGCAGAAAAAAGTTTTGGCAAAATCTATTCGAGATCAAAGGATTTTAAAACCTTATCCAGGTCAAACAGGCAGTATAAGTTAGGCTTTATGTGGATATATTTTTGGTAAAAGATATAATTTCTATTTTATCAGCAATTTATCAGCAGATTTGTAAGAATCGGATTTTTAAAAATTAATTATACATAAAGCTACTTTTGTGAAACACCAAGATAGCTGATACAGTTCACACGATTCATTTACTTATAATTAATAAAAAAAATACCAAACATTGAATAGATAATATATCAATCAGTCTAACCCACAATGATCGAAGGAAATATAATACAATGTACACGTTTGTGGAGAAATATATCAAGGGAATGTTTGCATACATAACAATACAGTATGATAAATGTGGGACGTTGACAAAGGCACTTTTATTATAAAAATGAGCAATAAACTATATAATATTATTTATATATCACACAGTTATCATTACAAAATCAATCACAAATGATAGTATAAAAATAGAGAAAATTGAGAATACATTGAGCGTTGCTTATACATAAAGCTTGATGATCAAATATACCTTTATACTAGCACTTTTGAAAAACACACAAATGTGAATAACACAATTTATAATTAAATATGCGTGATATCATACAAAAACTGTTTATGTATATACTTCCAAAATGCAATAAATCTATATATAAATCCATATTATCAATAATCTGATTACATATAAAACAAAACTCAATATACTGAATATATCAACATGCATATACATAGAAATATTTACGTGTAACATAATTGTTGTATAATACTTCGTTTCAATGTACATTATGGGTAATAAAAACAACTTCACTTTACACAAACTATACGTATATACATCTTTAATGTCATGAAGATAAAATTATGATAGCCTTTAAGGTCGTTCTGTTTGTATAATTCAATAAATGCATGTAACAATTATCATGAAAGGAATGCTGTCTTGTTTACTGAATGAACCAACTATTTGTGCAAACACCTTTAAACTGAAATCACTAATATCAAATATCTTTGTTTTGTTCAAAACTGCCCTATTCCGAAAAACTCCCTTTCTATTCTTCCATCATAGAGAATATGTCATCTAACTTCTTGTTCAACTGCAGACATCTGGTCTCTTGGCAGATTGACAGGTCGTCTAGAATCTATAAAAGAAAAAAATAATCAAGTAAGCTACAATCAATTAAATATCACTACAGGTGTTTGAAATCAGAACCAAATTTTTACGATATATTTTCAGAGATTGAAACCAGTCAATGATCAATAAAATAGACATTAGTAAAACATTGTCATAAGCAATGCAACGGCCTAACGATAATCCACTTTAAAAAATACTTAATAAAGATTGTGGCTGAGTTTTAAAGATTTTAGTACCAACAGAATCTTAACAGGGATTGTTATACAAGTCATGCGAAAAGGATTTTTTTTAATCGGATAAACAACAGGACATTGCAGCAAACTGCCTACTTTTATCCAGGTTGGGTTTTGTTCAGTCAAAAAGGGGCATAAGCCGACAACAACAAAAACAGGACATTGGTCTTGGCAGTATGCTGAGAACACAACGCTGAGCACAAACGCTAAGCACTTTGTGCTCAGGTGAGCTAAAACAAGACAATCCTATACAAAAAAACTAAAAATATATGTATCAAATAAAGTTCTGATACCTCGTCTGTATATGGCTTGATCTGCTCGTATAATCTGTAAAGTGCTGCGTTCTTGTTGAAAGTAGTTTCCTGTTGGTTCTGAAAATGGTACGCCAAATAACATCACATTATATGAATCAATCTTGGATTCATTGTCACAGTAGCCAGTACTATGTGTTACATACGTACTACGCCTCAAGCATTAATGAGTTTTATATCTATTCAATGTGTTAAAAACGGTTAATTGAAAGAAACAAAAATAACCTTAAAAAACAAGAGGGCCCTGAAGGCCCTGTATCGCTCACCTGATCCAATTCAGTGTGACATAGAGTTCATAAATACAAACATTCTGACATAGTTTCATGGTGATCAAAGAGAGAATGTAACCTCTACAGTGTTTACAAAGTTTTTCTATGATTTGACCTAGTGGCCTGGTTTTTGACCTCTGATTACCCAGTTCAAACTCTACCTAAAGATCATCAAGAATAACATTCTGATCAAGTTCCATGAACATATGGTCATTAATGTGGCCTTTAGAGTGTTAACATGCTTTTCCTATTATTTGACCTGGTGACCAAGATTCGAACTTGCCCTAGAGCTAATCAATATAAACATGCTGACTAAGTTTCATGAACATAAAGTCATAAATGTGACCTCTAGAGTACTAATAAGCTTTTGCTATGATTTGACCTTATGACCTAGTTTTTGACCACACATGACCCGGATTCAAACTTGACTTAGAGATTAATAATATAACATTCTGACAAACTTTCATGAAGATACAGTTATAAATGTGACCTCTAGAGTGTTAACAAGCTTTTCCTTAAATTTGACCTGGTGACCTAGTTTTTTACAGTTCATGACCCAGATTCGAACTTGGCTTACAGCTAATCAATATAAACATTCTGACTAAGTTTCATGAACATAAAGTCATAAATGTGACCTCTAGAGTGCTAACAAGCTTTTCCTATGATTTAACCTAATGATCTAGTTTTTGACCGCACATGACCAAGATTTAAACTTGACTTAGAAATTATTAATAGAAACATTCTGACCAACTTTCATGAAGAAACATTTATAAATGTGACCTTTGTTGAGGAATATATACCTAGCTACTCTACCATTCATGCAATCCTTTAACGGAGAGATGTCTCCTTTACCATGTTGATTAGACTATTCTTATTTTGTTAAGCTCAATTTAGAAGAAAGTTGGTTGCTCATAGACTCATACTAGGGTTTGTTTCCTTGGTAGAGCAAGTGTTCAGTGTGTGGAATACAGCCATAAAACTAGACCACCCTTACCCTGGGGTTATTCCCCTACAACCCTAGACCACTCTAACATTAATTGGGATTTATTCCAAGACCTCTTGGGTGAGAGGCGGACACCTTCACAACTATAGCACTCTCACCCTGGATGGACTCTAATCTGTGACCACTTGGATGATAGGTAGACACCTACACCACTTCATCACTCCCAAACGTGTTGGGCTGAATCTCCACGACCTCTTGGGTAAAAGGTGGATCCATACACCAAGAGACAACTCACACGCTTGAGGGACTCGAATCCACCACCTCATTGGTGAAAGGTGGACACCTACATTACAAGACAACTTTCGTCTTGGTGTAATTAGAATCCTTAACTATTTGGGTGATAGACCCATTCAAACTACCAGGTTAAATGAATACGTACTCTGTTAATACTTGTCAGGTATTGTCCTAGCTCATCGGGTTTCTGCACGTTCTCTTTGACATTTTTGTAGAACTCCTGAACATGTGTTCTGAACTTCGTCAGCTCATTTCGGAAAATAAGCTTCTGAGTTGGCGATTCCTAGAATAAAGTATTTTCATAATATTATCAATCTTATTTTAATAGATAAGCATCAATATGTTTTGTAATATGTGTGCATAATGTACTACAGTGGTGTACCAATTTGCCTTTAATAGGTGTTATCCGGAATTCAGTGAGAAAGGTTTTTCCGTTAATTTGCATGTAGGTACAAACACATTAAGCCCAGATTGGTGTGGTGATCTATTCATATTAAAATTCAGCTAATCCATATGTCCTTTGTCCATAGTAAATTATTTAGATGACATAAGGTCATAACGGTTAACCAAGTATTGGTACCTACAGATTAATAACATTACGGAGTAAATCTATTAAGGCAGCCGACCCACATGCTACTTTTCTGATAGCTCAATGTTAAATATTTATGCCTGTTGTCCCCATGTCATTTTGAAGTCATCGGGTAGCATTTGAAATTATTTTGCGTGTGTTACTAATATGTAAAATAGATGATCGAAATTACACTATACATAAAGTTTTAACAGATATTATAAAAAGGTAAAAATGATCAAATAAAAACAAGTGGCAGGCAGATATTAATAAATTTAAAAACCTGTCTTTCTTGTGACTTGTCCCTTGTTACATGTGTAACAAGCATGCTTAAAATGTACAAATATCATTCCCAAAGAATTTTAATAATAAAAACTTTCTCAACCTTTGACACGGCCTGTTCCGTGCGACTGAAGCTCTCAATGAAGACTTGACTGATCACATCCAGACTCTCCGAAACATAGGACGGGGCATTGATATCGAACAGAATTGACGGTGTCTTGATAAGCATGGCCCAGATGCGAATGGAGTAGCTAGACGAAACATAGGAGAATAATTGAGAATACAAACCAATTCAAGCAGTGGATTGCATTCAAGACCTCTGTTAGGTAGTTACGGCCGTCGATGATGTCAAAAAGGACCGGCAGAGGATAGCCGGATACGAATGAAGTAACATGCAAAAATCAAATAGTATTTGTACATGGATCAATATCATTTAATACATTTATCATGATCATTTTTATGCTGACGTTTTTCACATACTGTGAAATCATTAATGTTCGTGGGACATTAATGTTCGTGGTTTTCGTGGGTTGTGTGATCCACGAATTCAAGATCCCACGAAATATAGACCCTTTATTCACGTTTTCATTTGCCATGTTATGAACATACTCTAGTATAGTCTTTACAGAGATCTCAGTATACGGCGTTAATACAGACCTCACAATATATCGTACCGTTAATGTTTTGCTAATATATAAATAAAATACCTAATCAATTCACTGTGTTTTTTTACCAAATCAATTCTCTGTGTTTTTATTTGCGTGTTGAATATCAGTACTCGATATTTTTCTTTAATGAAATATTTAATCGATTACATTGATTGTTTACTCAAATATACGCAACTTTTCGGTGTTTTCACAGTTTGCAAATTCTTAATTGGCATTAAATGGCTTCGCATAACTATATCTCTCATCAGGGTACATCTTCTTTTATGACCTTAATTTCCAATTAAATCGATAATTGACATGGGTACATGCACTAATTTGCATGTTGTTCTACTCTAGACAGTGTCATAAACGGTGTGACGTAGAATACGAAAATCACGTGCACAGCGCGTGGTGATTCTGCGAACGACTTAGGATGATCGCAGTTTCGGATTTTTTTTCTTCACAAAATGAAAAAAACACGAATTCAAGTACCAAAGAAAATGTAAATTTTCAGAAAACCACGAAATTTCATGCCAATGAATATAAATCATTTCACTAAGTATCCCCAGTAAATTTACATTTTACTGACCGTTCCAAGGCGGTTCCTAACAATCCTTGATAACCATACCTAGTTTTTTTATATAGTATATATGCACTGTGCTGTTTGTGGAGTTTTGTGCAGTTGTTCCATGTTTCTCGTTTGTGATTTTTTGTGTTCTATGTCTTTGGCATTAATACTCAGTGCCATTAAACGGGGTTTATGTTTAAACTTTTGGCTACTGAGCTTGTTTCTGTAGTTTTTCACTTAAGTATTGTATAAAATATATGTTAAACTTATTTAAAACAAATTGTAAAAACAACATTTTCGAAGAGCATAACGTGTTTTCATGCAAGCTTTAATACATATAAATCTATTTAACATATACCTGGTAGTATGCTAATAAAAGAACGCTTTTACGACGATCATCATTCCTTTCAACAAACTACTGGGCTTACCTATGGCTTTTCCAGGCATGGAGTGTGTCGGGATCTATTTTTTGTTTTTCTGCAAGATCATCCAGGAAATCATAGAGGAACTTGACGGGCGGAGGACACTTGCTGCTCTCCAATACCAGGCTGAACAAGTCATCTATGTACTTCACAAGTGACAACTGCGCGGAAAGAAGTAGGTTTGTATAACATGTCTTCGACATTATAAGATACGGTTTATTTCCTTTACCTAGTCATAGTGCATAGGGGTAGATTACATGTAAATCACAATATATACGTTATGTTGTAAAACATAAGTAACTTAAGACGTTATGCAAATAAATGTTTAAGCTCAGTAGGTCAAAATCATTGAACGTGATTCCCATTCTTTATTTCCTCAATAAAACAAGAGCATAATACCAAAGTGCTACATTTGTTACTATGAGTGACTTAGGTATGAATGCTTGTACTGGTTTAGGTTCTATAAAATATACCAGACATTTCAATAGTATTTCAACACCAAAAAAGCAAGAACAAGTTTCTCAAGATGAAAAAGCGTTCAATAGATCATCTAAAACACAAGATAAACGTTCGATTTTAGAGTCACTTGAATCGACCGAATAAATTTTTATCAGATCCATTTCTATTTGATTATATAAAATACGTAAAATTTCATTATTTAATTTACAAACTAAATCTTGTTTCTGCTGACAACTTATCTTCTATTTGACTTGCCCACTCAGATTAGCCGACTGAATTTTTCCCTTGCCCTTTGACAATTGTACTGTTCTTGGGCTTATGTTATCACAAACAGGGCGTCAGTTAAGTGAATATGTTACGATATGTTCAGGTTTTAGTAGTGATTCACATCCCATTCTATAACAATTACCTTGGTTGTGATAAGCCTGTTCAAGTACAGCTCATCAATGGCAGATTTCTCCTTCTTGTTTGCATCATCATCCTTTAACTTAAATTTAATGATATATTTAAATTATAAGCAGGCAACATAAGACAAAAATCCTTTTTTCTTATAAATAATATTTATTCAACTTACATATTTAATTAAATACTAGCACTCTGTTTCTATTCAGGGTTTATATGATAAAATATCATAGCCCAATCATTAAATCTTTACACTGTTTTAAAAAATATATCAAATTTAAATGTATTTTTGGTTACATTAACTAACCCGACGTAAATACATCAATATAACAGCACGATTAAAACCGGTTGGTCCTTTTTCTTTTTTACCGGAGAAGGCTTGCGTTAAAAAGAATCTGTCACATTATACACAATTATATTCAAAGCGCCCAGGAAATATTTTTGAAAGCGTGCGAAAGGCTCGCTTACTTTTATTGTTTTTTAGAGCTTAATGTGTGTATCATATGATGACTCGTAACATGCAATTAAAAACTACTAAATGTATGTGATGTTTAACGATTTGTCAATTTTTTAATTCAATACAAGCAGTTTAAAGACACATCACTGATGAAAGATATAATATTAAATACCAAGTGCCACTGTTTCAGTTCCATCGGGTTTTCTTCGTCATGCGAAGTGGAACACTCGGCCGTCAACGGTTGGTCTGACCCCATACTGTTGACATCGAAGCAAGGGTCAATCTGTGCCAAGTTCACTGTAAATAGGTATAAGTGGTAATTTGGGGGGATTCTTGTCTTGTATGATTTATTAACAGTTAGCAGGGTTGTAGTAGAGTTAAGAAACATAAGCTAAAATAGTAAACTACATGTATATTTTTGTTGTCAAAACATTCAAACAGGTGAAGAGATGAGGACGGCGATAACTCATTTATATAATTCCAAAACTGGTGTGCAGCATCAAAATGACCAAGCCTCAGTTATTTTTTTGTACGCGGTTGATAAAAATTGTGGTAATACAAAAAACTGTTTTGGTATCATTCCAAATTATCAATTTTATAATCAAAGTGTTTTGTATCTCCTTTAAATTAAATCCGGAGACTTTAATTTTACTTAAATTTGATTCACAATTTTGTCGGTAATATTCTTTAACTGTAATAAATAGACGTAGATTGCGTTATTTTCTTTGGTACTTTTTGCGTGACTTATTATTTTTTGTTGCCAATTTATGACGTTTAAAAGTAACTGTAAATTTAATATTTTGCCAGGTCTTAAATTCGTAACATGTTTGATTAGCAAAACAATCATAATTACATCCTTGTGAAATTAATACAATCTACAGTACCATAATCCTCCTGCTGACTGAGCTCAGCATTCCGTGGATCTACGAGGGCCATGTTACTTTGGTCGGCCACTGCGTAGTGCGCCAGTGTGTTAACACGAATCCATTCACCATCACGCTTGGACGTGTTGTCTTTATCACGAAGTATCATACGTCCACTGAATCCGGCATGCCACTCTAATATAAGAAATAATATGAAAAAAAAATGCTGAAAATTAGATGTTACTTTTAAACATTTGTGAATCATCCATTGAAACAAGATCACAACACGCAGATGTCAAAGCGCATCTATTTTTTCAGCTTATTAAGTGTCAAATAACTCCAAGCATGCAATTGTGCATTTTATTCCAAGTGGTAGCAGCGGTGCGTTACCGTTATAGCTTGATTCTTTGCAGAAATGTCTATTTAAGTCCCACAATAAATATTATGTATTTGACAGTATCAATATCTTTATCAGAGCCTACCATTATGGTCAGCCGGGTCACGGCTCATCTTTTATGATCTTTGTTCCATTCCTTTGGAAAGATACCCATCGTGCAACATTACCGTACAAAATAGCCTTTTACACCATCATTTGCTTTAATTTCGAATGCGTTTTTACCCAGAAAGCAGCCAATCTAACAATACGCTCTTTGCTCTTGGATATTTTTGCCAGATTCAGCCATATTTAAGTCGGTATGAAATGCTGTTTGACTTGCTATGTTGCCTTTCAAGTTAAATAACATGACTTGTGTATGTGGAAGAATTGTAGAATTCTAGGACACATTAATCAATGCCAATTCCAGTGGAATGCTAAACATGTATGTGAACAAGGAAACCATCATTTTGCAGCAATGTTGCCGCTATGACTACCAATAAAACGTTCCTCATATTTGAACGACTCTTATATGAACATGACAATAACAACACAAGAGCTGCATGTTTCTTTAACAACAGACGAGCATAACATAAAATAAATTGATTTTTAAGGATCAATTTTTCTTGATAATGGTTGTAATAGATATCAGTATACCATTGCCTTTGAGCAGTCTCACAAAAGGCTATTAGTGCGAACTTATATCTTGCCTTTCCTTGTTTCGGGTGTAAAACAATACTTAAGTATTTCATTATATTACACAAGTGTTATGTAAATTCAATTGACGTTATTTCATTCAACTTATTCACTATTAAAACGTTTACTGACAAACGAGTAAAAATTATAATTTAGGCGATGAATGGTGATGTCATTATAAATTGAATCATACGCCCTTTGTCCTTGAATTCAAATTTTCTGAAAATAGTTAGGCAAGAGTGAAATGTTTGACAAAGACTCACATAGTTCCTTTATCTATTTTTAATATATTTTGTATTAACTGGCAACTCATGTACGATCCTATATAAGTCATTTGAGCAAGTATCAGACACAATTAAATTGCTATGCCTACCAAGAAGAAGCTCAGTGGGATCTACGGGAAGTTGCGAGGCCGGGTAGTTGACATAGATCTGGTCGAGACACTTGGCTTTCACCTGGTTAACTGTGTCGCAGTCGAGAGCTTTACATGGGTAGATTTCCTCTCCATTGTCGACCACTACGTTCAATGTCTAGGAAGCAAGTTTACATTCAGCAATATAGTTAAAACATGCAGATGCAATAGGAGTTTGTTGTTTCAGCAATTACAATGATTAAACATAGAATATTTTAAATGCAATCCTGGTGTTGCTTCCAACAGACATAATGTTAATTTAACATTTACGCCAACAATGTTGACCACGCTATGACAACATACGTTTCTTACTTTTTCATGAATTAAAGATTTCCTTTATTTTAAAAATTATATACTTTTTAACAAGAAATTAAAACACAGAATATGCATGTCCTTCTTTATGTTGAGCACCTACCAATGCTTTAGCCTCAAACTTCACATCCGTCGTTTCCTCGTCTGTTGCCGAGCCTTGATATTTCCGGAGCAGTTTCTCCTCCGAAAGTGTGTACTTTGCATCATTGGTTAAAGCATCGATAGGGCCAGCCTCCATCGTTTTCCTCGTGGCGATGTACAACAGGTACAGAAGTGAACCGGTGTGATCCTTAAAATTGAATTCACACAGGTATGAGTGAACACCAAGTTAAGTAATAAAACAAGGTTCTTTTGCATAAATATGTCGTTCTTTCATGTCTAATGTATTGCTTTTATTCATTGATATTCAGAATGACAGCGAGGCCTTATTAAAATGAAAACTGAAGTACAATTTTTTTTTTTCTATATCATACTCTTTGTCTATATCAAACTTGGCCGACCTCACTCAATTTATCAGTCTTGACTCACGTATGTCAGAGACTATCGTAAAGTATGCTTAACTTCCCCTTTCTGCCTCCTCTAGGTCACCTCTAAGTCATATGCTTATAGGATATATATATATATAATATATATATATATATATATATATATATATATATATATATATATATATATATATATATATATAGAATCTCCATTAAAACCTGCTATTCAAGACTAAACACATTGGTCTCGTCAGAATAATATCGTTTAATCAGTCTAATTTAATAGATAAATTCTGGGAAGAGAAAAAACTTGTTTGTACAAGCTGTTTAAAATCAGACCTTGGCAAAGTCTATTTTGAACTCACACATGTTTTTTGTGGCACTGTGACGCTACATCAAATGGAACTCAATTTATTGGTTTTGAGCTAGTTTGTTTTACGCTGATCAATAAGAACTTTGAACTTGTCTGTCATAGTTTTGTGAAGATCAGCTAAGAAGTTTCTCAGAAGAACTCAACTCAACAAGGAACACTACCTTAACAATAAGTTTAGGGTACATTGCTTAGATAAACTAAGATCTGTTCAGAATAATCGTCCCAACTCAACTAAGAACAATACCTTTAGGTGAGGGTACAAACAGAGGGACAGCCAGTTGCTCAAAAGCTTCTCCGTGATACTCTCACTCCTGTAAATAGTAATTTGTAAACATCGCACATGTATGCAAGACATAACTGTGGGCATAATGATGATCAGGTAATGGCGTAAATATATTGTTTACAATCCCTCGCTCATCGATTGCTTTCGAACTTTTTTGTTTGTTGTATTTTTTTCAATTGGAAAAAAAACTTGTTACAATGTGTATAATTGCCCCTTATTTGCAAGCTTTCAATGCCAAAACAGTTGTTTTTATACATATCTTTGTTTTTTATATCTTTTTCTTCTGCACATAGCTACTGAAATAATATAATGTCACCAAACATGTATAGTTCACACAGTTGTCTACCGGATACCATTACAGGAAATGAATTTACCTTCTGAACAATGATTTCACGCCTCTCTTGGAAGAAGGGTCCTCAACCAATTGGGTGATCAGAACTTGTAACACTCTTAAAATATCATATACAAAATACGTTTTTAAAAAAAAATGAAAATACCATTTCAAAGCAAAGGTGTTGTTGTTGTTTTTTATCGAAACAAATATTTTTATTCTAGACTTCTGTTAATTTTTTTTTTAATTTCTCAAGATGATTATGCACTATACCCCATTGTATTAACACATGAATAATAATCTTACTCATGCATGTAGTCCATACGTCCCATCATGATGGCGCATAGATTGCCAGCAAAATTGGATCTGTAATATAAAAAAAGTCAATTACCATTCGTTGTTTAAAGAACATACCAACATAATTATGGTCAACACATCGACAATACAGCTACATCTGAAACTATAATATTTAAATGTAGGAACAAACAGAAACAGGTCTTATGGTGTTACTTATTACCATTTCAAATATCTTTTACAAAACAATGAACTGTTTAAATCCTGAAAAGTATCTGCTACATGTTGACATGTCGCACAATGGATTCTGTCATTCTTTTTCAATTAACAGCAAACTATGATTTCATATTTCCTGTTAACGTCACTTTTCCCGTTTACATCATCTTTCCCGATTAATACTTATGTGAAAAGCTACAGAAACAAGCTCAGTAGCAAAAGTTTTAAACATAAACCCGGTTTAATGACACTGGGTAAACGCCAAAGACATAGAACACAAAAACAAAAACAAAATCACAAACAAGAAACATGGAAGAACAGCACAAAACTCCACAAACAGCACAGTGCATACATACTATATAAAAACCATTTCCCGGTGTTAAATCGCTCTCGTAACATCATATTTCCAGAATGCATAATATTTTCCGCTAACATATTGTTTCCCGTTTACATCATATATCCGGCTAACATCATATTTTTCCACTTACGTCATAATTCCCAATTACACCATATGTATTTAAAGATAGCTTAATCATTACACTTTCCTATGGATTTTGCAAATTATTGAAATATAGTTAACTTTTCCAAAAAAGAGCAATATTTTTCATTTTAATTAATGAAAAGTTTCAATATCTTTACTGGACATCAACATTGATGAATAGATGTGTTTATTCTAAATTAATTTAGTTTGATTGTGACGATAGCTGAACGCTGATATGAAATAATATCAAGTCCATTTCTTGGGCAGAAACCAGAACTGTGGCCTTTAAAGCCGATAGAATGTTCCCATTGTAAGATAAGATTCAAACCAAAACGTACAATAAGCGATTTTGGTATTACATGTATATTCATTTGGCTTGTAATCACAGAAAATTACATTTCCACTCATTGTTATGACATCCAATATTACTGTAATCACTCTGTGAACATTATTTTTGAAATAACATCACAATCAATACAGTGTCGCATATTCTACTTGTACAATATTTGAGAGTGTTTTGATCTGGTTTCATTATCCATGAACTCCCATATTCGAATGGTTACTTTAAGGCAGAGAGTTCTAAACATGCATTAAGCAGCGTGCATATACATTACATCAATAGTCTTATAAATTATAGGCACGCTACCTATTGTAACTACAATATATATGGTACAAAACAGTGACTACACCTACTACCCTTGCGGCTAAAGTTATACATAACTGTACAATTTCAAAAACTCGGTCAATACGTGCATTCAGTATCTGTTACTCAATCTCCAACAACATACATTAATAATCGTATCGATATAACATACTTTTCCTTGATAAAGAAGTGTTTCTGTTTCTCCATGGTCGTTATTAGGGAAACGAGGAAGAACTTGTTCTCAAGTAGACCTTGGAAACGTTCCATTCCCGTCCTTGCTCGAGCCCGCAGTTCATCAGACATCTGTAAAGGTGAGAAATAACTATTTAACATCAGCTGTCATTGAGTTGGATATCAGATTATTTTTGATCTTTCAAATAATCTTATAAAGTTATATTAGTAATGGTAACATGAATACGTACGTACACATCATAGCAAAATGGTATTTGATAAGATGTTATATTTATGTTATTGTTACTTATACATTTACAAAAATAAGAAGCCTACTTATTAAGTGTCAACTATGCATGCATTGTGAAATATTGTAGTAACTAACTATTTATGAGCTTGTGGAACTCTTGAATTTACTTTAATTAAATTAACAGATAATTTACTGCTTCTCGGTATTTAGAGACACTTTAACTTTTAGTACATTAACAATAGCACATATATCAACATTAAATGTTAGGACCTATAAATTGATAAAAGTACATGTACATAATGTTAATGAGATCTAAGCTGAGAGATCAAACAAAAAGCTTATCAGAAGCCCGAGGTTTCCCAGAAATATTTGTTCATTCAATCAAAGTTTTTTTATCACATAGACAAACGCACATATAAATCATAGTCAAACTGATACAAGAGCCAGCAAATTAAATAGACAATATGAAATATAGAATGATAAAGATGTAGTTTCATACTTTACATAAGAAAGTTACAGAGTGGAAGCCAAGGTTCAATTTATGTCTGTTTTATTTTGAAAATTAGTAAAACAAGAGTTAAAGGTCTTGCTACATGAGTGTATTGCCTCTGGCTATATATTTACCAAGTTTCATTTAAAACTCATAAACTGTTTTTAAGATGTTACAGGTTGATGTTTAAAGTTCTTCCACACAACAAATGCGCTGATGACGTAGATTCCAGTGATAACTACACCAAGGCTATGACAATAACTCGTCATGCTTTCTTCAAAAGGCAGACAATCCAAAACATAACACACACTACAAGAGAAAAATATTTGGAGCCACTGAGTCCAGTATCCAACAAGAACACCGCAAGCAAACCCTCCATGCTCGTCTTCTTTAATCACTCACTAACAACATAGGGATTAATTCAACAAATATGTTGAAAAATGGGAATTGCATATGGGAATTTGAACTAGGTAAATGTCTTAAAAGGTTTTATGATAGTATCGTCAATGATGCATGAGCTATTGCAAAATCAAAGTCTTAGTCAAAGTCGCAATAGCGACACCAAACGTTATGCCAATAATTGATTCTAACCTGTTTTTACTCGACAAAAAACAAACCAAAGAAACAGATAAGTCGACATTCACATATATCCAAGAATAATGCAAGGAGGGAAACATTCACATAACAATTATCACATTCAACTTGCTGGAAAAAATCAAAATCAATCTACATTTTGCCTCACCAGAGTTTGATAGTTCTAACATTCCTGAGTGGTGTCTGACAATGTGGCTTGCAGCAATCGAAGAGGCATTTAAAGTCAGTACAAAACAAAGACTATACCATACCATTGCTTGTGTCAAAAATTGATTCATGGAACCAACATGCTATCAAAATTGAGCATAAACAGTTTAGAAATGCATTTTTCCCATATAATATCACTTATTTTATTGTATATTTAACATCTTTGAAACATTCAACAAACAATACAATAATACTTGATGAAACATGGCATAAGGAAGTGGTTACTTTGAGCATTACCTGTACAAAATATTGCCATATTACCATCAATGTTTAAAGACACATTAGTAAATGTTTGGATGTAATCAAATGTAAAATAAAGTATAAAATTCTGAAAAACATTTCAATGCGTTAAGATAAAAAATGACATCAACTTTATAAACAGAAAGATAAAAGAGATGGCAGCAGGAATTACACCTTAAAGTGTTAGTTTGTAAAAGGGAGCTATGTGCACTGCTGCACACCAAAAAGATACTTTTTAAGGGTTTCATAAAACAAAATTTATAATACATAATTGTAATTGTAATTGTCATCACTGCAGAGGAACGTGTCAACATTATAATCTTATGTTATACCAGTCTCCTTTCGAACACAATTTGTTTTTGTCGACAATTTTCACTATCAGACAAAAGATTCAAAAAGCATTTAAGGGACATAACCAAGACAGTTATTTCCTACTTTATTCTTCATAATCAAATACGCTGTTCATAGATATATAAAAGGGCTTTAACAAAAAAGTTGAATCCAGGTCCACATGCATTTGTAAATTCAATGATCTTACATCATTTTATTGGTTTCCATGTTATAAATATTCTATTTTAGGCAGCTTTGCATCATTACCATTCACATTATGCTTAACAATCCTGATATAAATATTCAAAAACTGTTAAACGAATGGAAAGATTTACGAGCCACATGATAACCTGGACAAAACAAAGGCAAGTAGGCTTCGAATCAATATATATGTTAGGCTTCGAATCAATATATATGTTTGTTAAACGAAGTAGTTATTTAACGAGGTCGGACGTAATCCGATTTAAGCAAAATTATTGCTAAGAGCCATTGGCCAGGTTGTTCTAAACTCATGTGAAATATTAAGTTAAAACCATCAACTTAAGTAAACTTAGAATTATGAACAAATGGCCTTTGTGTTTCAAATCGATAAGTGTATTCAATGATGTACAGGTAATGCTGTGATTGATATACAAGGTGGGAAAGGGTTAGAAAGCATGCGTACCTTGTAACTACTTACTACAGGATCTGACATCAGATAGTCGGTAGCGAACATGGCATTACACGCGTACTGTTGATAGGAGTGGTAGGGGAATCCTTGCTCTATAAGGTTACGGTTAACTGTCGACATGGAGGTCTGCATGTCAAGGAACTCTGAAATAGTTTGGGAAATGATATTCAAACTAATTCAGCTATTACATCTTATTCTAGGATTCGCCTTAATTAGTTGATCAACTTGAGATCCTTTCCTCATTGTATAATTAAAGCATAAAAAAATGTTTCCCTTATCAGTATAATTCATTCTTTATGTACTAATCGCTCTAACTGACCTTCTTTTGCAACATGTTTGATTTCCAATTCAAGGTCGTTTAGTTGTTTCTCCAGGGCTTTCGCTTTGGATCCCACCTTCCGATACTTGCAGACAAAGAACGCTACCACTGTAAGGAAACAAACAATTGTTATCACTGAAAAAAAAACAGAAAATAATACACAGGATGCATCAGACGAAGAATGCTTAAATTAATTATTTTACTGGAAGTATCAGATAAATGTTATTACTGCCAGAAAACATGAAATAATCACTGGAAGTATCAGACAAAGAATGTTTTCATTTGAAGTATTAGACAATTAATGTTTTCACTGGAAGGATAATACAAATTGAAAGTATTAGACAAAGAATACTATCACTGGTATCAGACAACAAATGTTATCACTGGAAACATCAGATAAATATAAAGACACATACTACTATTATTGCATGAAAAGAGAGAAAGAACAAGATTTGTTTGTCAAACATTATGCCCCCCTGAGGGTCATGTTATATTTGGAGTATTGAATGAATTATGCTTGGACCTAAATGACAGCTGATTTTTCATTGACATTGCATGCCTCTGAGGCAGTTTTAAGATTATGACCAAAGTGTGAAGATAAAAGGTACAATTTTTAATCATGTTCTTATGATGACTGATATATGCAGATAAACATGTATCCTTCTAGAAGCAGGGAACCAGTAAATATGATGTAAGTTTTAATGACCAGTATGAGTTATAAAACAAGAGGCACATCAGTGCCTGTGCTCCACTGGCCAAAAGGTTCAAGCAAAGGCCACCTAACGAACATTTTCGTCAAGTTTCATAGAAATACAATCATCAATTTTTGAGGAGAAGTTATTTAAAAATCTTTTTTACTTTAATAGCTCTGGCTGCCATGTTGTGCAGTGGACCGAAATGATTTGGGCAATTTGAGTAAAGGAGCACCAAACAAACATTTCTGTCAAGTTTTATCGAAAAAAGGTCATCGGTTTCGACGACAAGTCGTATAAAGTTTTTTTTATTTTTTAGCTCTGGCAGCCATGGTGTGCAGTGGACTGGAACCATTTAACAAATTTTGGTTAATGACCACCCAAGGAACATTTCTGTCAAGTTTCATCAAAATCTGATCATCGGTTAACATTTAATCTGAATAGATTATGAAGCAAATATCTAACCTGAACAAGAACTGACGAGATAGAATCGACTTGGTGTTTCACTTACACTTTTCGGCCATTTAAGTTACTAAAAATAGCTGTTTCATAAACTTTCAGAATGTCACTTAAACGAAAATTAATGTTCAGTCTATATATACTTTCCTATGTATAAATGTAAGGTTTTTAAATTGATCTTTTTGTGAGAACTTTATGCTTATATGTTTACTCATAAATTATTATTGTTTAAAAATTATTTAAAGATGCTATAGGTGAAAAATTAAGACATTATTTTTTTTTCTATTAAAGGGAGGTAATTCAGTAGTAAAATGTAATCAAAGCTATTAAAGCATGGCATTTCTTTTCTAACCATGTTGATATTATTACAGTCTATTCAAGCAAGATGCCTTTTGTTTTTACATAGTACCCATAGGTTCTGAAAAACAAGGAGCACTATTCCCAACAGAAGGATGTCACTCCCTATCACTGCATGAGCATCATAATAAAGAAATGTTTACTCAAACTGCAAGCTGCTCAATTGAAATAGGTATTTACCTCAAGCATACAGTTTTATAATGTGGCAAAATAGTCGGACTACTAGATTGTCATTCGGACTAGTAAAATATGCCATTATGCTAGTCCAACTGGCTAGTAGGTTAAAATGTTTTTCGTGAAGACTGCGGACGAGAAGTCCTTAAAGGTTTTTCTATTTTTAACTCTCCAGCCATGTTGTGCAGCGGACCGGAACCATTTGGGCAATTTTGGTTAAAGGGCATCCCGATGAACATTTATGTAAAGTTTCATCAAAATCTGATAATCGGTTTCTGAGAAGATGTAGTTTAACGTTTTTTTCTATTCTTAGCTCTGGTGCCCATGTTGTGCAGCAGACCAGAACTGTTTGGGCTATTTTGGTTAAGGACTACCCAAGTAACATTTCTGTCAAGTTTCATTGCAATACGATCATCGGTTTCTGAGGAGAAGTCGTTTAAAGGTTTTTCTATTTTTACCTCTGGGGGCCATCTTGTGCAGTGGACCGAAACCATTGAAGCAAATTTGATAAAGGACCATCCAAGGAACATTTCTGTTAAGTTTCATCAAAATCTGATCATCGGTTTCTGAGAAGATGTTCTTTAAAGGTTTTTCTATTTTTTTGCCCTGGCAGCCATGTTGTGCAGCGGACCGGAACCATTTGAGCAATTTTGGTTAAGGACCACCCAAGGAACAATTCTGTCAAGTTTCATCAAAATCTGCTTATCCGTTTCAGAGGAGATGTCGTTTAAAGATTTTGCTATTTTTAGCTGTCGCGGCCATATTGTGCAATGGACCAGAACCATTTGAGCAATTTTAATAAAGGACCACCCAAGGAACATTACTGTCAAGTTTCATCAAAATCTGCCGAACCGTTTCAGAGGAGATGTCGTTTAAAGATTTTGCTATTTTTAGCTCTGGCGGCCATATTGTGCAATGGACCGGAACCATTTGAGCAATTTTGGTAAAGGACCACCAAAGGAACATTCCTGTGAAGTTTTGTCAAAATCCGCTTATTAGTTTCAGAGGAGATGTCGTTTAAAGTAAAAGTTTACGCACGCACGCACGCACGCACGCACGCACGCATGCACGCACTCACGACGGACAATCTGTGACGACATAAGCTCCATGGCCTTCGGCCAGTGGAGCTAAAAACTAGTAATATGTTAATAGTCAAGATCTTGCAGCATTTTGGCAATTTATGTAAGTTTATTACCACTAAGTCTAAAAAAACACAACTTGTCTTGCAGGATGATCAAGAGTTGTCAGCTGAGGGTACCTTATATACACCTTGTTACTAGAAATAAATGCGTCTGAAGTTTCTCCATCTGGTATTCACAATAGCATTCTTCAGACAAGCTTTTTGTGTTGAAGGTCCCAAAATCAATAGGGGTCATCAACTGGTCATGCACAAACTCCACGTAAAATATGAGGCCCAAAAATCTACCCAATGTCTAATTATCATTCGGACAAGTTTTCTCGTTCAAGGTCACTGTGACCTTGACCTCTGACTTTATGACCTCAAAATCAATAGAGATCATCTAGGCCTCAAACCTTAATGTCAAGGTTGAGGGCCATTTGTGCAGGCATTGTTGAGTAATCATACGGACAAATTTTATTTGCGTTCAAGGTCACTGTGACAACACACCTTGACCTTTGACCCGATAACCCCTTTAATAAAAAGGTGTCTACTGGTCAGGACCAACCTCCAAGTCAAGTCTGGTGGCCATATGTGCAGCCATTGTCGTGTTATCAATCGGACAACCTTTTGCATTCAAAGTCACTGTGACCTAAACCTTTGATTCAATGACCCCTAAAATCAATAGGGTTCATTTACTGGTCAGGCCCAGCCACCATTTTAAGTCTGATGACAATAGGTCCAGGCATTGTTGAGTTATCACTCAGGTAAGCTTTGACAACCTTTTTGAGTGACCTTAACCTTTGACCCCATGATCCCTCCAATCAATAGGGGCCCAACCTTCATGTCAAGTTTCATGACCATAGGTCCAGGAATTGTCGAGTTATCACTCGGACGAGCTTTAATCTTCCGACAGACAGGCGGGCCGACCGACATACCGACCAACCGATATGTGCAAAGCAATATTCCTCCCCTTCTTCGAAGGGTGGCAAAATGATATCACTGGATGTATCAGACCCAAGAATGCTTTCATTGGAAGTATTACATAAAAATAATATCAGTGAAAATACATACATGGTAATTTGTATTTTGTACCTGAAAACATCTTTACGCACAGGAACATTTTGATAAAGTATGTGTTAAATATTTATTCATTAAGTTTCAAGTATTTTATGATAAATAAGTCTTAAAAGGAGCATTTATTTCAATAATTAACACATAATGCCTACTATGGTTAAATAAAATTACAAATCAAATTTACTTGGTTTATGCTCTCAACAAAACAATAATATTTAAAAATTATATTGTGCGTGAGTTATAAAATTATTACCCAAAACAAGAAGAAACAGTGCAGTTCCAGCTGCTGCTCCGGCTATGATAAGGACGTTCTCGAACTTCTTTTGATACTCAATGTATCCAACAGTTCTTTGTATGTTTCCTATTGTCACCTATAATGTAAGGAATGAAAGAACTAACATCATTAAGTTCAGATCATCACTAAACCCTGGATACTTGATACTACTCTGTCCTAATCAAGTACCGTCGGCCATATAACTAGCAAAATATGTTTTACAGTGAATGAAAGAAAACAAGCTCAACATGTTGCAGCAAACTGATCAGAAGCTTTTATCATAACTGCCTGCCAAAGGTATAAGGCTTTTATAATCACAAAAAAATGTTGTCAATTCTATTATATATGATACCTTAATTCGCTATAACTAAACTTTCAGATATCCTACTACCCTAAGTCAGTTGTGAAGTTTTAATGGTACATTTCGAGAAAAGGCCAATTCTACTTATTAGCAATAAGTTATGCTAGAGTTCTTACATTGACTTCGGGCAAAGTAGCTCCTGGTATCCCTGGCTGTGGTTGAGAACTTGGGGCCTTGCATCGCATATAAGTGCCTGTGAGCTCCACAACATTACATTCACCTAATCCAATCGTAACGTTGATGTCATGCATCTCCGCAACAAGGTTAAGATTTTCGCCCTTTAACACAACATAGATAGGATAATTGTGTAACTTGTCTAATAGCAAAACATAATATTGATGAACATTCAACTCCATCACAAAAGTAGTTACAGAATTGTGCACATGCTTATTTGCATGCGAGACATCCAAGTAAATCGCATACGAAGCAAAGCGAATTAATCGCATACACATCTTTTATCAGTTTAGTGCATACACTCGTTAATTGTTAAAGTTAATTTCATTTGCCGTGATAATGTTAATGACATACATAGCTTGAAAAGCTTAGTATTAAAGTCCCATGTTATTTAACAGTGCTTGTAAATTGCGTACAGAGCTATAACTGTTTCAGCAAATTGCATACAAAGCCTTAGCCGTGCTAGTAAATTACTTACAAAGGTTTAAATAATATTATTCTAAAACTATTGTGAACTACAAACCTTTATTTCCAAATACTGTTGATCTGTTTGGTAAAGCAGAACATTTTCATCAAATTTGTTGATGGAAGGATCATGATAATATGAAATGGTAAAATGCGATTCAACACCGTCCAGTTTTACAAGAATATCAACTGTTACACATCCATCGCAGTGTGATGACCTTTTCTTCCTTTGGCTATTGGAGGGAGTGTTACTTTCTAATGCATTCCTCACACCAACTGTGGCATTTGGTACTTTACAGAGAACTTGGTCGGCCGAATTGGGATCTATTATGCAGTTTTCCTATCAAATAATTAAAGGCATTAACATAATATTTTGCTACATTTGCTAAAATTTCCAGAATTTTCCTTTGTACGAGTAGTATTGATTATAACCATTCGAAATCAGTCTTCAATTTCAGACTGTATTTGCAGTGAATAAGACCAGTGGAAATCTGTCTGGAATCATTCCTATACATTTACATTTACAGATATGATAAACAATTCTTAAAACTTTAACATCTGTTAAATGTTTCCATGCTATATGAATGGAGGTTGGAATGCTAGCTTATTTTCCGGTTAGTACTGTTTATAGATTCGCTCGGAGCTCACCTGTGTTCATACAGCATAACGACACAAATAGACATGAAAATATGTGATGAAATCTTAAATATCTCCAAGAGTAAACCATAGTACTCATTTACGAATGTTCTGCAGTGAGCCCGCTTAGGTGATTTTGATATTAATTCGCCAGACAGCAAATCTCATCATTCAAAGCACAATAAGGAGTTGCATATTTTGTTATTTAATGGTTAACTTTGAGGTCAAATACTGAAGACAAATCCTGCAAAGAACCGTGGCATTTTCATGACATTGTACCATACTGTTATGTTGCTATTTGCACCAAAGTTTGTTACTTTCAAAGTATGTAATTTTAAGCTCATGAATGAAGAACAATCAAAGACAAACATTTAGGAAAATCTTTCAGGCCTTTTCACTAAGTACTAAACATAAAACTATTTTAGCCTACCTGTGTCTCTTTTTCGTTACTTATGGATACAGTACCAACATTCGAACTGTTCAGATGTTGTCCCTTGACTGTTAATATTGTACCACCACTGAAATCAATAAACCAGCATCATGAACAAAACACCACTGTATAATAAGACCTTGTGGGCCATTATAATCTAACACAACAAGAGAATCATAGAATGAACGGCAACACGTATCGGAAGAGGGGAGTCGAAAAGGGGGCATAACTCAACACTTATTAAAGCCAGGCATTGCTTTACATTATCTATTGTCTATGGCAAAATGTGTACAAAATATCAGCTGTGACGGTCTCGATGACGACATCAAGGCTATTCCATACCTCCAGTTTTTTTTTAAATAACAGAAGAGTTAAAATTGCATCGTGATCCTTATATAGTCAGCTGACGTACAAGCACTTTTCGCTAATAAAACTATTTTAAGTGTTATACCGTTCATGATTTAAGTTGTATCATTGTTGATAATATCGAAATGGACAGCGAACAGATGCTCAGACAATATGGGAACTATAATAATAAAAATAATAATCTCCGTCCTCGAAGCATAACACCGTTACACTGTCAATTTATTATGCAGGTACCCCTGATAATGTTAGCTTACCTCAAGAAACCCTTTGTTGGATGAATGCTTCTAATTTCAGGGTTTGGTAAAAATTTGAAAATCAGATCCGAAAGTACATGTTTTCCCTTTATCTGCTGTTCTACTGGAATTTCCAGTTCCTCAAATGTCATATTTGTTCCTGGTTCTCTGTCGACATCAATACTTACTTCGCATGTGACGTAAAAGTTTTCAAAAACTGTCCTGCAATAGAAAGTGGTTAAAGATTTTTAGATGTATAATAAACACAGACACAAACATTTTAAAGAAAAGCAGTTCAGCGATTTATACAATAACAATTTTGTTTTATTGGCAATTTAGCTCAAAGGGCTTAACTAAAGAAATATCATAGTAGGAATTATTCATCTAGCTACATGTACCTCGACTCAATTAAACAAAATTATGAACTATGTTTTATGTTCATCTTTGATGGGGGGGGGGGTAACAATGAATAAGTGTCGTAAGTGTATAACGCGGAAAGCCACGTCACCTCAATGATACCAGCAATGTATTCCAAAAACAAACGTGGTTAGATGCTAGTATTTTAGGTTTTACTTATGAACAAACTGTTCAAATGAGGCAGGTACTTTTGATGTATACAGTTTATTTTAATAGAACCTGACACAGTCATTATTGTTTGCTTTTTTCAAGTTTCTGATGGCCATGAAGTGCCTTAACTACAAAAAAACAAGAGGCCCATAAGGACCTATGCTTTGCTGGCATGGCTCTTGTTGTCATTTTCAAGCCAGAGCATGTATGTATTGGTAATAGGCAACACACATATAGTTTACGCTTTGTGTTTGGGTTAGCTGAAAACGTTGCACGTTCAACATCTGAAAGTGTTGAAAGCAGATTAGTTGCATGAACTATTTTAATATGTGCCAAGTAAAGGTCACCTGAGGAAAAAATATTTGCTTTCAAAACTGTATTCATGGTCAAAATATCATTTCTGTAGCTTTTAAAAACAAAACATTTGGTCAAAGGGTCAAAGTCAAGGTCTTCGAGGACAAATTTGATGCTCGTTTGCAAAACTGAACACATGGTCCAAATTTCATTGCTGTAGCTTTAAAAATATAAAATTATGTCAAAATGGGTGGGGCCAGCTTTGTCCCCACGGACATAATTTCAACTGTTTTGCTAGACGGTCATCATATGATGCTCCACAACAAATATCAAAGGTATGAGCCTTGTGGTTTGAAACAAGAAGATTTTGAAAATATTTCTTAATAAGTATCTAGGAAACTTGTGACCCCTGGGGCAATGTCAGTTTTGACCCAGGGCATAATTTGAACAACCATGGTAGCGAACCACTAAATTATGCCTTATTCAAAATAGCAAGGGTCTGCATAGCTGTTTCAGACAAAAGGATTTTCAAACATTTCCAATTTAAGTCTACCAAACCTGTGAACCCCGGGGGATGGCCAGTAATGACCCCAGGGGTATATTTTGAACAAACATTTAAAAGCAATTGTGATTAGATGGATGCGCAAGCACAAAAAAGATTTTCAAACATTTCCCAATTTAAGTATACCAAACCGTTGAACCTGGGGCATGGCCAGTAATGACGCCAGGAGCATAATTTGAACAAACATTCATAACCAATTGTTTTAGATTGATGCGCGACTGACAGACACTTTGGCCATTAGAGCTAAAAATGGCCCTGGCCTTTCAACAAGAACAAGGGAGAGTAGTACACAAAACCAACTGCATAACCAAAAAGCAAGTTGTCTCCCTTTAACCCTAGACTTGACTTTACATGTAAACTTGGCTAAAAATAAACTTCGCTCAAGTGGACTTGGCTAAAATTAGATTTAGCTAAAATAACATTTTTTTTTATACTTTCATAATTTAGGCATGCATGGGCGGATCTGGCTGGTTTTCCAAAGGAACCGAGCACTGATGGATATCTAAATACTGTACAAGTTTCATCGAGATACAATCAAAACTGAAGACTGTATCGTGTTCACAAGGAATTGTTTACAGACGCACGAACGCACGACCGCACGGACGCACATACGACGTACACATTACCATCGCATTAGCTCTGCTGGCCTTTGGCCAGTAGAGCTAATTATAAGATTTCCAAACAATGCCTGTCAAATAATGGGTTATAGTGTTGAACACATATCAAGAGTATCATGTGAGACTTAGAAATTATTTTTTTTAGCCTTGCCATCAATATTACATATTCAACACTTACCTAGTACCCTATATTTATTCTATCAATATATTTTTAAACCACAACCTTGTTGTTAAGAATGATATCAGTCTCATGTATTAGCTGTATTTTTCCCATCACTGATTAAAATATTTCAGGCCATCATAGTTTATTTATCCAGATATATTTTATTAATCAATGTTTACAGCGTATTGCCAATGACTTTCAAATTATGATCATGGCCCTTAGTAATTTGAACTAATCTCCCCCACTACGTTATTCTAGTGCATTGAATTAAGTCCGTTTTATCACAGTGGTTTACTATATTTGTCAACAAGTAAGGCTCAGTACATCTACACTGAAATTAGTGTTTATTTGTAAATATTGAATTTTGGTTTTCAGATTTATTTAAAACTCTACATAGCTGCATTACATACATTTGTGTGACATTATAGGTCGTGAAAATAATCAAGAAAGGGAAAACCACATTGACAAGAAACACAAATTACACTCCGTCTTCGGTAACATTAATTTTGAGTTTAAAAAGGTCTTCTTAACTTAAAAGTGGCCCTGATGTAAAAAGCTCGAATCCACGACCGCGGGAACACAACTGGGTTTACCGAAGGGCTGGTTCTTAATTACCCACAAAACCTACACTAATTCCCCCAATTAACCTTTCACAACCAAAAATATTATTTTTAAAAATTTGAAATAAGAGCAATATGTGAATGATATTAACGAGAATGTAATACATGGTTGTTGTTAGAGGAGATTAGACAATGTTTAATATCCAGCCATTGTGTTGTTATATAATATTCTTTTTAAGTTTCGGCGTAAATTGGGGTGTCGTGAAAAAAACTAGTACTTTAGATAATAGCCAATGAATATCATCACATTAAGGATTAAACGCAAGTTTATAAATCAGGTTGTAATTTAATGTGGTGAGCGATGAGGGTATAATATATAAATAATCATTATGAAAAACTGTCACAAAATGCAATGTAAAATGTAGTAATTTTATGAGAAATTCTAAACTTTATCTAAGTTTTCTGTAACATTCACTTAGCATGGCAACTAAACCAATTTTTGAGACAAGACAATTTCACAATTCATATAACTAATCTATGCATAAAAAACACTAAACATCAGGGTAATGGTTAAAAAAACTTACATAGCCAAATGTTCTGATTGAACTTTTGAATGTTTACAGGTACTTGTTGGAAGCACATCCTCTCGAGACAGGAACTTTACATTCTGAACAACTCGATTACCAATACCAAGATTCTTTCCAAATAATGAAATAACTGTTCCCCCGATTGCCGGACCTTTTTTGGGTTCCATTGATTGCACATACACATCATCCTGAAACCATTTTTTAATAAATATTAAAAAGAAACAATTATTCATTATCTACCTGCGATGCGGCCCAATTTCAGAAGGAAATTGATACTTTATGATTGTTTTGCAAAATGTATGCAAATTGAATGTGAAACATATAGCTCAATGCCCTTGCATACTGTGTCACATTTAAATGATTTAATTTAATTTAACCATTCTCTGTGATCAAACATTACATAGTCAATCAAATGGTTAGTGTTATATAGGATTTAAATACAATTTTAGAACTGAAGCGTATGTTAATTGTCTTTGTGTTAGGAAGTCTAGGAATGTGTATGTTCGTTTCCGAGCTGAACAGCTTATACCCTAGCAATTTCAAGAGCGTGACCATCATACAAACGTTGAAAGATAATTAAGGTTTTGTCCTCATTAAAAAGATGTTATAGAGACAGAATATCACTTTCTTTTGGTGTCCTTTATTTTATACAATTAGACAAGAATATATAAATAGAACATACTATAAGAACCCAAATATATACAGATGTCTTGTAATTTTGAAAATCTTGTAAAAAAACTGCACTATATTTTTTTTCATGCAGCTTTTGAATAGAGAAATACAATGTAAGTGTATCAAAATGTACTCTAATTTACAAACTATGTTTTGACAGATACTGTTGTCTAATCCATATTTATGCGAAAAGCTACAGAAACAAACTCAGCAGCAATATGTTTAAACATAAACCCGGTTTAATGACACAGGGTAAAAGCCACAAAACTCCACAAACAGCACAGTGAATTTATACTATATATAACAAGAGGCCCAAAAGGGCCTATGCTCTACTGGCATGGCTTTTGTGGTCATATCAATCCAGAGCATGTATGTATGGGTAAAAGGCAACAGACATATACTTTATGTTTTGTGTTTGGGTTACCTGAAAACGTAGCACGTTCAACATCTGAGCCCAGAAAGTATTGTAAGCAGATTAGTTGCATGAACTATTTTAATATGTGCCAAGTAAAAGTCATCTGACAAAAAAAAATGCTTTCAAAACTGTACTCATAGTAAAAATTTCAGTAGTTTTAAAAGTTAAAAAAAGTTGGTCAAAAGGTCAAAGTCAAGGGCATCCTAGGACAACATTGATCAATTTGAACAACCATTCACAATCAATTGTGCTGAGATGGATGCATGAACACACAAAAAGATTCTCAAACCTTTCCAGATTTATGTTTACCAAACCTGTGAACCCTGGGTGTGGCCAGTAATGACACCAGGTGCATAACTTAAACATTCACAACCAATTTTGTTAAGATGAATGCGCAAACTACAGAACTGAAAGCTAAAAAATGGCCTTTGGGCTTTCAACAAGAACAAGGCAGAGTAATTCACAAAATCAACTGCAGAAGCAAAAAGCAAATTGTCTCTCAAAATCCTAGACTTGCAAATTGTCTCCCTCAACTCTAGACTTAAATTTACATGTACATGTAAACTTGGCTAAAAATAGAATTCGCTCATGCAGACCTGGCTAAAAATAGAAAGCATTTCTTTAAAACTTTCATGGCCCATAATCTAGGCATTTATGGGCGGATCTGGCTGGTTTTCGAAAGGAACCGAGCTCTAATGGATATCTAGATACTGTAGAAGACTGTATCGTGTTCACAAGCAATTGTTTACAGACGCACGAACGCACGACCGCACGACCGCACGGACGCACGGATGCACATACTACGTACACATTACCATCGCATAAGCTCTTCTGGCCTTTGGCAAGTAGAGCTAAAAAACTGGGTATGATGTTCACTAATTTGCACAAGTAGTTTCCATGTATGTATTACGTGTTGTTTACATGGGCTGGTGTGCTGACCTTCTAGCAAAAAAAAACCGTTTCAGTGTTTTTTTTTGGTGGGGGTGTTGTTGTTTTGGGTAGCTGGCAAATAAGTTTGTAATTTGAGTTAAACATTAATATAAAAACGAGAGAGTCATGGTGGCCCTGAATTGCTAACCTGAGATGTGTGAAGAAAAACACGGTTTATAAACATGCAGAGTTATTGACTTTTATGTGTTTAGATAAACCTTAACCAGAAAGCTGAAAAAGAAAGGTGTAAAATTAATTTCTATTTTGCAATATGCATATTCGATTATCTTCTTTGATTATTAAAGTAGGTTGGATGATTGGGAACACATGTCTCAATGCAATCATAAATAATGTATTCAGTGAGATTTTCAATTAAATCTGCTTAAATGCATAACCTCACCTAAAATTTATACGGCAAATAATAAATCACCATGATAAGCATTATAATATGCAAAAAATAGTTATCTAACTTGATTATTCAAGTAGGTGGGATGGTTGAGTACTATTGTATAAAGTCTCAATGATGTACAGCAAGTAGTTGCTGTGATATTACTCTATGTGTGCTTACAAGCAAAACCACAGAATTTCAAAGTCAATTATTAAAGTGCCATAATTAGCATTAATTTTAAATCAGTGTTATCTTACATGATTAATTAAGTAGGTTGGATAGCAGCTGCTGGTAACACATTACTTAAGTTTCAATGCAATACAAGCTGTGTTTGCTGAGATAATAGCATGAAGGTGCTTACATGCGAAACTTTAAACAAGGTGTGATGCTGATGCTAAGGTATATTGTTACCTTGTTTCAATGCAATACATGATGTGTTTGCTGAGATAATGACATGAAAAACTTTAACCAAGGTGTGACGCTGACGCTTAGGTATATTGCTTTCATGCTAGGAGCCCCAAATACAACCCCGTGTTAAGCTGCAATTAACACTTCCTACATACGAAGTATGATCACAATATGTAAACCCTAACTTATTACAGTATTAAACGGTTATCTATTTTAGTAACAGTGGCATTGACCCTAAGGGCCCGAAACGCATCCCTATTAAAGGTCGTGATAAATTATTCCTATATACCATGTATGGTGACAATATGTCAACCCTAACTAAGGTTATTCTGTAACAACCGTTTTTCATATTTAAGTTTCAGTTACCTTGACCCTAGCGTCCTCAAAAACAATCTCATGAACGGTGTCCATAAACTCTTCCAATATACCAAGTTTGGTCACCATTTGTGAAACAAAACGAAAGTTATTCTAGGCAAAAGGTGAGTTTGATGCCGCCTTCATGCCGGACTTTTCCAGCAACAATGACAGCATCCAAATGTACAGGTTTCACTTTGGTTAAAACTATCTTGCGGCAAAATGCTGGATGGAATATTATCATTAGAACATTTTTTTGTAATCAATGCTAACTGTTTAATCCGCTGGTACCCTATGTGATGTCAATAACCCGCGAAAATCATAAGCAAATATCATAATCATCTAGGGACAGTCTCACTTCAGCGGAATTTTACAGGTCATGGCATGTTATTAGTGTGTCATTCACTACTCTGTCCCTTTAGTAAGGTTCAAAGGATCGTACCCAAGTTTCATCATTAGCAAAGATTATTTGCAGCATTTCATCGCCTTCTTCCCCAGACCTTTGTAGGAGTGAGTGAGCGATATTCAAACTTTTAACTTTTTCCAACCCTGCAAACAGCGATTTTCCTTTGCAAACGTTCAGTCAGAATTCTATATACTGATCCATGATTAATGTTCAACTTATAAGTTATCTTAAAGCAAGTGTATCGCCAATCACTGTTTAGCAGTTTTACTACATTTTCAACATTTTCATTACATCTCGAAGACAAAGTTCCTTCACACAGGTGCTTGTTGCTAAAGGGTTTTCACCCAGTACTAAATTCTCGCACCCATCGCTTGATAGTAATATATCCGAGGAGAGACTCTGAAGCAACTTCATGAAGCGCTTTTTAGAATTTCAGATGCGCTTTTTCTTCGTCCAGCTTCAACCTTAATAAACGCAATTTTATCTACGAACGCCACGATGTTAATAAAAATGATATCTCATATGAATGCGCAAAAGATGCACAAAATATTTTTATCATATATTATATAATGAAATCATGATGGGTAGGGTTCATCAGTGCTACAGCTAGGCCTACAAAGCAGTGGGGTACCATGATGCCCTTTTTCCTTCATCTTACTGCCTTTTTATTATGCCCTGCTGTGCCCTTTTGTTTGACAGAGCCCTATTTACTGATTATAAATTATATGTGATATTCATATTTAAGTCAATTTTAGGAAATAAATATAAAAATAAATAAATAAACATATCTTGACACTTACGTAAAGAAAGCCAATGCACTCATAAGAAAACTAGTATTGAAAGAAGTTACAACAATTTTTTACACAAAATGATTTGAACATTGACCTTTGCAAGTACCCTATTAAGGAAAATTTGTTTCGCATCAAAAAATGCCCTTTCTGACCTAGCACCCTGCTCTTTCTAAATCCTGGCGTGATCTCTGGCTCAGTCATTTATGACTAACCCTCGTATGAAGGGTGCAAGAGCTTTACATCTGTACAGTGGCCTAAGGTTCAATGGAAAATTCTGGATTTATAGATTAAAATAATGGGGAAAATGTAGTTCTACAAACACAAGAAATATTATCCATCACTTTAATTGTTAAGTATATAAAAAGGACAATTTTTACATTAGAAATGATTTATTTGAAAAATTAAGTATTTCCCATTGTTTTTAAAAAAACAATTGTCGAAATAAAGACATACACAATGTATTTTGAATTTTAAACCTCATCTAAATACAAGTTTTCATATTTACAATTTACAATTATAACTATAAACATCAAGTGAAAAGCTTTATCAAAGTTTAATCAGGTTTTAATGATTTTGATTTTATACATAGCTGAAGAAAAAAGGATATTTTTTAATATAATAGAGACAGTCGGCCATTTCTTTATGTTGCTGTAAGTCAATTAAGACGCGTTGTTCCATATTTGTAAACAGTCATTGTAATAGTAATTGGGAAGTTCCTATGCAGTTTCAATATCACTGATTCAGTAGTTTTAGAAGATATATTTTAAAGCAAACGAGGAAGTTTGCCATTTTGATGTTGTCGTAGGTCAATCAATACGTTTTATTGTAATTTTAGTAGAATGTCACCCTAGAAAGCTTCCTGTGAGGTTGCATTGATTTTGTCCAGACGGTTTCAGAGAAGACGTCTTTCAAGTAGTTGTTGACGACCGTACGGACAAAGACCGATCCTTAAGTATTTTACCATGAGCACTTCGTGCACAGGTGAGCTTACAAACGTTGTACAAGTAAATATCAAATGCCCTGGAAGTCCAATCAATCTCAATGAATTATGCAATTACTAGTATGCTTTAAAAAGCAACATCCATGCAGACAAATTAAACTTAATGCACATGCCATCATGATGGTGGATAAGTGATGCATTAAGTAGAACAGACATTGGCCTTGCACTCAATACAAATTCTTTATTTACCGAACACATATACAAGACACGACCAGCTACACTCTGTATGCATTAATGAAGCATTCCATGAAAATTTACTTCTTAGTCTGACCTTGAACTGTGCGATAGGGACGTGGTTCTTTGCATGCGAAGCATTGCCTTAATTTACTGAATACATGTGCCAATATATTTTCAAATCCCTCTGTGCATGATAGTTACAACCCGGACACAAGCAACTATTCTCAATGCTCATATTATATGCAGCATTCCATAATAAATAAACCTTGAATTTTAAGGAAGGAATGTTGAAGATACACGCTACACATTATGTACAGAACACATGCTTAATTTAATTTAAAAAATCACTGTGCGTGACAAATACAATTTTTATATGCTCTCCTTCCGGAGTATTAAAACAAAATGGCATACCTCATTAATTTTATTGAACTATTAAGAAAACATAGTTCACCCATGACTTTAAAAATTGTAGATAATTTGACATATTATTTCAGTTTAAAATTATGTTCAGCAATTTGTTGAATTCTGAGAACAAATTTCATGCTTACCTCCCCTTTCCATATGGGCAACAAAACCGTTGGTTCTTCAGATTTGTACATGACATCATAAATGGAAAATCCAGTTTTATTTTGCTTATCATACCTATACCGACCTAGTGTACACTGAAAGCTGAAAAATATAAAAACACTTGTGTTTGAAGAAAGCTCATTTTATGAATCTGAATAATTTTTCAAATATTGAAAATTCTATGTTGTTTATATATTTTCATCATTAAAATTACTGGTACCAAGCACTTTACTTTGAATGATACATATTAATGGAAATCACATTAATAACAACAAGGACTTTCGGAAACCGCATTAAAGCTGGATAATTTATTTTCACAAATGCGATTTTGTGGAAGAGTGTATGTTAATGGAAGTTAATGCTGCTGAACAAATTATTCTCATTCTTCATTAAGGCCATTATTTTTTTCAATATTCTGTTTGACGGCATTTTTTTTGGAGGAAAAAGATAGTCTGGCAGGGAAAAAAAATAACATCTCAGATTGAGCACTATTGAGATAAAAGAAATAAATAACAAGAGCTGTCACAGTATGTGACGAATGCCCCCGAATGTGACATTGACCTATGAACAAGGTCAGTACGTGAAAAGTTAAAGATCAAACAAATACATATGGCAAGTTATTTTAAATTGCCTCAGAACATAAAAAATACCAACCATACTTGACAACCTACATTCTTATATCCTTATATTCAGCATTCCATTGTGAATAAACACTAAGTGTATCTTTCACCTTAGAGGTAGGGACATGGGTCTTGGACGTGACACGTTGTCTTGTTATGTTGAACACATGTGGCAAGTTATTTTCAAATCTGTCCATACAGGAAAAGTTACAGCCCGGACATAACAACCAATACTCTGTATCCCTATATGCAGCACTCCATTGTGAATAAACACCCAAGAATGACCTTGACCTTAGAGGTAGGGACACGGTTCTTGCACGCGACACGTTGTCATAGTATGTCGAACACATGTGGCAAGTTATTTTAAATTCTATCCATACAAGGGAAAGTTACAGCCCGGACACGACAACCTATACTATATGTCCTTATATGCAGCATTCCATTGTGAATAAACAGTAAGTGTGACCTTGATCTAAGAGGTAGGGACACGGGTTTTGCATCCGACACGTCGTCTTGTTATGTCAAACAAATGTGGCAAGTTATTTTATTATCTGTCCATACAAGGGAAAGTTACAGTCCAGACACGACAACCTATACTCTATGACGTTATATGCAGCATTCCATTGTGAATAAACACTAAGTGTGACCTTGACCTAAGAGGTAGGGACACGGTTCTTGCATGCGACACGTCGTCTTGGTATGCCGAACACATGTGGCAAGTTATTTTAAAATCTGTCCATACAAGGGAAAGTTACAGCCCGGACACGATAATCTATACTCTATGTCATTATATGCAGCATTCCATTGTGAATAAACACCTTATCGTGACCTTGACCTTAGAGATAGGGACACGGTTCTTGCATGCGACACATCGTCTTGGTATGTGGAACACATGTGGCAAGTTATTTTAAAATCTGTCCATACAAGGGAAAGTAACAGCCCGGACATGACAACCTATACTCTATGTCCTTATATGCAGCATTCCATTGTGAATAAACACCTAAGTGTGACCTTGACCTTAGAGGTAGGGACACGGTTCTTGCACGCGACACATCATCTTGGTATGCCCAACACATGTGGCGAGTTATTTTAAAATCTGTCCATACAAGGAAAAGTTATAGCCCGGACACGACAACCTATACTCTATGTCCTTATATGCAGCATTCCATTGTGAATAAACACTAAGTGTGACCTTGACCTAAGAGGTAGGGACACGGTTCTTGCACGCGACACGTCGTCTTGGTATGCCAAACACATGTGGCAAGTTATTTTAAAATCTGTCCATACAAGGGAAAGTTACAGTCCGGACATGACAACCTATACTCTATGTCATTATATGCAGCATTCCATTGTGAATAAACACCCAAGTGTGACCATGACCTTAGAGGTAGGGACACGGTTCTTGCACGCGACACGTCGTCTTGGTATGCCGAACACATGTGGCAAGTTATTTTAAAATCTGTCCATACAAGGGAAAGTTACAGCCCGGACACGAGTTATTGAGCCGGACACACGGACTGACGGAAGGACGGACGGACGGTGCGATTTTAATATGCCCACCATCGGGAGCATTAAAAGGCATACCGGTATATATATTTAGGTACAACATAATAGTAATGGAAAACGCTTCATTTTATGTTTTGTGCTTATTACCTTTGAATATTGGATCAATGGCTGAGGTCATTGTTGTAAAATAATAATAATAATAATAATAATAATAATTATAATAATAATAATGATAAATTGAAGTATTTCAACGTGCAATTTGTATTAATAAGTTCAAATTAATTCCCAGTGAAGTGTATTATTGCATAAATAACTTTGCCTAAGGTTTAACTGCTAAAATGAAATTAGTTCGCAATTTACTTGCAGCATGGTTAAATGTAACATTGTTACCGTCCATATACATCCCTGGTTGTTGTCGATGGAAAATGGTCGAGGAATTCTGATTGTGTAATTTAACTAAGTGTAAATTACTATCCCCCGTACCAGAAAACCTGGAAATCGATCCAATAGGGCTAGATCATTTGGGGGGAAAAGTTTAACATGCGCATACTATTAACTCGTTTTGTTGTTGTTGTTTTTTATCAATGTTTCATAGCATCAAACCTTATTGTTTAAAGTCAATTTTAACAAAACGATTGTTGGCATTGCGGTTTGATTTTCATTTTACTGACAGTTCCAAGGCGGTACCTAACAATTCTTGATAAACATACCTATTTTTGTATATATAGTATGTATGCACTGTGCTGTTTGTGGAGTTTTGTGCTTAAATATCATCATGCTGAGTTATATTCTGACTGAGTTTCTTGAAATTGGATGAACACTAATGAATATGTGAAAGAACAAGTTATTTTAAAATCTGTCCATACAAGGGAAAGTTACAGCCCGGACACGACAACCTATACTCTATGTCCTTATATGCAGCACTCCATTGTGAATAAACACTAAGTGTGACCTTGACCTTTGAGGTAGGGACACGGGTATTGTACGCGACACGTCGTCTTGGTATGTGGTACACATGTGGCAAGTTATTTTAAAATCTGTCCATACAAGGGAAAGTTACAGAGCCGGATGGACGGACGGTGCGATTTTGAGGTAGGGACACGGGTATTGTACGCGACACGTCGTCTTGGTATGTGGTACACATGTGGCAAGTTATTTTAAAATCTGTCCATACAAGAGAAAGTTACAGCCCGGACAAACCTATACTCTATGTCATTATATGCAGCACTCTATTGTGAATAAACACTAAGTGGGACCTTGACCTTTGAGGTAGGGACACGAGTCTTGCATGCCACACGTCGTCTTGGTATGTGGAACACATGTGGCAAGTTATTTTAAAATCTGTTCATACAAGGGAAAGTTACAGAGCCGGACGGACGGACGGACGGACGGTGCGATTTTAATATGCCTACCTTCAGGGGCATAAAAATGAAACTCTTATACAAAACTTTGTCTTTAAAGTTTCCGTAATTACCTAGTTTTGACAAGAGATAACCAAATATCATATGCACTCTTGTCTTAAATACTATGCTGACATATATTCTGACCCGGTTTCATTAAGTTCGGAAAAATATTTTGTATTGATGAAAGCTTACTCTGTATATGATTTAAAATTAAATGCAAAACTGATAATGACCCCCAAATGCCCGTCCTTAAAGCTTTAATTTAAACAAGAGCACGGTGGAATGAACGCAAATGCTAAATGTTTATTGCTGTTGTTTTCAGTCTTAAAGAATCAAAGTTATGCATTTGGTCTGTGAAAGTTGGTAGAGGGGGGCATTAGGATTTCAGACGAGAAGTCGAAAGACCGACAAAGATAATGATAATAATGGATCACTGAAACAAATAAATGCTCATTTTATACAAAACTAGAAGCGCCGCAATGCGACGAAACCAGGTTTTTGTTATGGGCAATCAGAAATTATAGCCAATTAATTTGTTGTATGACTTTATCTTTACTTTTATCAAAAAGAGACGTAACTGAAAATTACTGTTGGCGGAAACCATTTTTCTATTTTTAGTAATAGTGATCTTGACCTCAGCCCCTCCCCATTCAAAAGCAATTCCAAGCTACCTCTTCACATAAGCTACCTACACGCTAAGTTTCATCAATATCTATCAATGCTAACTTATGTTATTGGGCGGAAAACATTTTTCTATTTTTAGTAACAGGCGACCTTGACCTTAGCCCCACCCCCTCAAAAGCAATCCCATGCTAGCTCTGTACATAAGCTACCTACACACCAAGTTTCATCAATATCTGTCAATGCTAACTAAAGTTATTGGGCAGAAACCATTTTTCTATTTTAAGTAACAGTGACCTTGACCATTTTTCTATTTTAAGTAATAGTGACATTGACCGTAGCCCCTCCCCACTCAAAAGCAACCCCAAGCTAGCCTTTCACATAAGCAACTTACACACCAAGTCTCATCAATATCTGTCAATGCTAACTTAAGTTATTGGGCAGAAACCATTTTTCTATTTTAAGTAACAGTGACCTTGACCATTTTTCTATTTTAAGTAATAGTGACATTGACCTTAGCCCCTTCCCACTCAAAAGCAACCCAAGCTAGCCTTTCACATAAGCAACTTACACACCAAGTTTCATCAATATCTGTCAATGCTAACTAAAGTTATTGGGCAGAAACCATTTTTCTATTTTAAGTAACAGTGACCTTGACCATTTTTCTATTTTAAGTAATAGTGACCTTGACCTTAGCCCCTCCCCAATCAAAAGCAACCCCAAGCTAGCTCTTCACATAAGCAACTTACAAACCAAGTTTCATCAATATCGGTCAATGCTAACTAAAGTTATTGGGCAGAAACCATTTTTCTATTTTAAGTAACAGTGACCTTGACCTTAGCGCCTCCCCCTCAATAGCAATCCCAAGCTAGCTCTTCACATAAGCTACCTACACACCAACTTTCCTCAATATCTATTAATCCTAACTAAAGTTATTGGGCAGAAACCATTTTTCTATTTTTAGCAACAGGCGACCTTGACCTTAGCCCCACCCCCCTCAAAAGCAATCCCAAGCTAGCTCTTCACATAAGCTACCTACACACCAAGTTTCATCAATATCTGTCAATGCTAAATAAAGTTATTGGGCAGAAACCATTTTTCTATTTTAAGTAACAGTGACCTTGACCATTTTTCTATTTTAAGTAATAGTGACCTTGACCTTAGCCCCTCCCCACTCAAAAGCAACCCCAAGCTAGCTCTTCACATAAGCAACTTGCACACCAAGTTTCGTCAATATATATCAATGCTAACTAAAGTTGTTGGGCAGAAACCATTTTTCTATTTTTAGTAACAGTGACCTTGACCTTAGCCCACCCCCCTCAAAAGCAATCCCAAGCTAGCTCTTCCCATAAGCTACCTACACACCAAGTTTCATCAATATTTATCAATGCTAAACAAAGTTATTGAACAGAAACCAATGTTTGACGCCCGCCCGCCCGCCCAACGACAACCTCATTCTAATAACCCGGTTTTCGTTGAAAACCTGGTTAAAAACATGAGTGCCACGGAGTAGAGTTGGATCAAAATGTATATGAAATATGACAGATTATCATGTAATCCTCAGTACCTTTCTCGAATTCCTGGATTAAAGTCTTCAGCGTCCGTACTATCTCTGTAGTTGCTTTCAATTACCGAAATACACCTTTTATTAACAACAACTGGATTAACAGAGGTATCTCCGTATACAATTGTATCATTTTCTGTTCCAAACTCATTTCCATACACAGTGATTATTGTTCCTTCTCCGGTATACCCATCCCTAGGCAAAATCTGAATAAAAATATATTCTAAAGTAAATTTTAAAATAACTACACGAATGCACCAAAAACAGGTTTTTCAATTTGCACAATACAAAATTAGGGCAAATTAAAAAAGGGGTGTATAGGCATGGCATACAGACAGAGAAGGAAAAAGTTGGAAAGTTGCTAAATTAAAAGTTTAAGTACTTGAATGAATGTGGTACCCAATTGGCTTAGTTCAGGCTACAAGCACCGACTCATGGTTAACAGTTTAATTTTCAAACACATGGCCAAATTTATTAAAGCCAGGATAACCATACAAACGAGAGATTCTTTTTACAAATGACCCTTAAGTGCAACCTTGACCTATGATACTGTCTTGCACAAGTTATTTAAAAATTCCCTCTGTAAGGCCAAGCTATAAAGCGGACAATTAAATTTCTAAGGAATGTTGACCCTGAAATGTGAGCTCGACATTTGACTTAAAGAAATAGGGTATTGCAGGCAACATATAAAGCATCAAAACGAGTTGCAATTGTGATAATTGTTTGTACCAAGTTATTTTATTATCCCCTTACGCATGGCCAATTAAGAGCCTAGAAAAAAAATGATGACACCATATTAAAGAAATTTTGACAAATGACCATTAAGCGTTACCTTCACCTTTGACCTTTTGACATTGATCGCGCATGAAGCATATCATCTTGTAAAGGTGGAAACATGTATGCATTAAGTAATACCTAAAACCTATTGAGCCATAACACTTTTTATCAAACTCCAGATTTTAATTTTCTTCAGAACTTATACATACAACACAACACATGTCAATCCTATGTGGAACTACATTCTCAAACTTTTTTTTGTATTTTCTTGTATAAACCTAAAAGGAAAAAAACTACTTTAGTCACTGTTTACCCCAATTTCAAACTAATTGTTACCACAACAGTAGACTATAAGTATATTCCATGGCCGAGAGTGCAAGATAGGTTCATTCCGACCCGAGCATAGGGTGTTATGCGGAAACGAGGTTTACCGAGTTTCCGCAAAATACCCAGCGCGAGGGTCGAGATGAATGTATCTTACACGAGCGGCTATGGTAGATGCTTTTTCTCCCACCTCAGTTAAACAAAATTAAGAACGTTATGATTGTTTTGCTTAGTGAAAATAATGGCGTATGGATATGCGATAATTCGGGGTTGTCATGGATATGCGCTCAGTAATTCAGATTATGTGAAAAGTCCAATCGGCCTTTAAATAGTTCTAAGGAGAGTAAAGCATTATTTCTTGAAAAGTTATTTTATCTTTGCCCGTGGGCAAAATAAAAATTTCTAGCATGGTTAAATAATTGGATCTACTTATCTGAGGTGGGAGAAATGGATTTCCAACGCATACTACAAATTAGTTATTCCTATTTACCCGATTTATATATTGATGAAATATAAACCCTATTTTGAACAATTTAACGGTTGAACGACAATCATTGTTGTGTGAGAAACAAAAAAAAACACTTGTTCTTACCTTAGTTATTTCTGGCATAGGACATGTATACCCTTCACCCACCTTTTGACCGTGCTTACAATCACCAGAGTTTAAAGGCCAATGGCATATATATTCGGACTTAAGTGCATTACAAAAGTTGCATTTCCCTTGGGAAAGAATGGAGCAGTTGTACACAATTACTGAAAAGAAAAGTTTAAGTAACAACTTTATTAACAGTGCATAACAATTTCAACATGTGTTTATATGCGGAATATCTTCAATGTCAAACCTGCAACTGGTTAACATTAAAATGCAAATTATTAAAAATATACCAAAGTAACTTGTTCTACCGTTGTTCTAATCATTCAAATCGAGAATTTCAACTTAATAACCAAAGAATCAGAGCTTCATTCCAATAAAATAGCCAAGTCGTAAAGGCAAAACTCTTCAATATGTAGGAATGCCACAAATGGCTTCAGAGTAACTCTAATCTTCAACTTTTGTTCTAACTTTAATACTATAATATATTTGGCCAAAAAATTAGTAATTATGCCAATATGAACATTTCAATTTGCGAACAAGATCCATATTAAAAGAGGTCCTCCAGTGTCTTGTGCCCGACATATAGCCGCATGGTAAACACGTATGCCAAATTATATTGTCCCAATGCATGATATTCCGACCGTGTTTAAGCCTGTACAAGACCAGAACTTAATGAACAGTGCCGGTATCCATAAAATATAATAAACCATTTCCTTTGAGCTTTTGTCATGTTCTTAAGTTAAGCATCCCAATTACTCAATAATTTCTGCAATAAAATTTCATTTACTTTATTAAAAAAATACTGCTATGTTAAAACATGTAAATGTTTACTTTAATTAATTTTACTTTGATATTTTTAGGAAATCGGCTTACGTTAGGAAATGCCAGAATAAGTTTTATAAGAAATGACCAAGATGAAAAGAGGGACAGACACACTCAATCAAACAATTACACTTGATCACCATTTTGACAACTATGGACGTGATAAAAACATAATGTTTTGATTTTAAATCAGGTTCTGGATCACTAATTAAGGGCAAAAACATAATGTTTTGATTTTAAATCAGGTTCTGGATCACTAATTAAGGGCATAACCTAATCACACCCTTTCAATATGACAAATTTTCAGATCATTCTCCCCAGAGGTTTTGAAAGCAATAGATGACATCTAGAATGTATTTTTATTTACTAAGCCTAGGCAATGTTCGAAGAAGGAAGTGCTCTCTTTAAATAGAGCCGTCCTGTCTTTGTCGAGGAGTTCTCAGTAACCTAAAATAAAATCATATGTGTTTTCGCCTACCAGATTGTCACTATACAAGTGCTGGCACATATAAAAAGTATTTGCACAAGAGAAAAGATATTCTCAAAACTTACCATCAATTTGGTTTGGATTGTCTAGATAAACTCCGGGACCTTTGGAATTCAATTTATAAAATACTTCAAGAGTCAAGGTTTCCTTTTTCATGCTTGTCTGCAATTTGAAATTTAATCATTTAGTAAGATAAAAAATAATCTGAAGCAACATCAAGAAAAGCAAAATTAGTCAGCACAGTAAAACTATCAACAATGTTGTTAACATCAATAAAATAGCAAAAGGAATACTGAAAAAAAAAAAATATTTTAGAAGTGATAATACAAGGCCGGACAAGATTTGTTGAGCATAATTTAACACAACCTGGCTTCAGCAAGAAAGAGTGCAAAACCAGGAGAACGAGGCTAACATTTAGAGGTAAAATATGCATTTTTATTAAAACATTAAAAACTATAAACACTGTATGCAATGAGGAATAAGGTTTCAAATAGGGCAATCTAAGTTTTGGGTATTTAAATACAAGTATTAACTTACTCCTTGAAAACAAACAGATAATTGAACATTTGATGTACCAAGACAAAGCGCAAACCTTAGCAGATCTCTACATGGGCTTGAAAATTAAACAAGTGTATAAGTATTTGATGTTCCTAACTCAAAATAATATGAAAACCAGTCCGCTTTAAGTTGGTCATGTTGACCATGACCTAGTACTTAACTGGAATGCAATCCATAAATATGTCTTCTACTTTCTATAATTCATGAACTTGGCATACACCAAGTTTCATCCTAACTTAAGTTATTGGGTGAAAACCATTTTTCGGTTTTAAGCAACAGTGACTTTTACCTGGATACCACCAACCCAAAATGTAATTCGAATGTAAGTTTTCACATGAGCTTGCTATAAACAAAGTTTACCACTATGCATCATATCTAATACTAGCTAGCGAGTGCAAACGGTTTTTTTCTATTTTAAGATGCTAAACAACCTTGACCATGACCCCAGGAACCCCAAATGCATTCCCAAAGGAAGTATCCACAAAGTAAGTATTGCTTTGTACACAAAACTTCAGTCATCTATATACATCAATGTACATCATTCCAAACTTATCGTTTTGTGCAAAAACCAAGAAACTACTGCCCGCTTGCTAATCGCGATTTTTCTATTTTTAGTAACAGTGACCTTGACCTTGAATCTAGGGACCCCAAACGCAATACCATGAAAGGTATCCATAAACTCTTCCTTTAAACCTGGTTTGGTCAAGATATGTGGACCCTGACTAAAGTAATTCAGTTTCAACTATTTTTCTATTTTAAGTAACAGTGACCTTGACCTTGACCCTAGGGACCCCAAACGCAATCCCATGAAAGGTCTCCATAAACTCTTCCTATAAACCAAGTTTGGTCAAGATATGTCAAATCTAACTAAAGTTATTCAGTTTCAACCGTTTTTCTATTTTTAGTAACAGTGACCTTGACCTTGACCCTAGGGACCCCAAACGCAATCCCATTAAAGGTCTCCATAAACTCTTCCTATATACCAAGTTTAGTCAAGATATGTCATCCCTTACTAAAGTTATTCAGTTTCATAGGTGAGTTTGACGCCGCCCGGCCGCCCGAACAACGACGTTCGTCATTCTAATAACCTATCACTATGTGAAAACCTGGTTAATAAAGCGTTCATTTAATATGCTCTTGTCTTCCATTTTCAACCTTCTGTGAATGTTTACAGTTAAGGTATTTTAATAATCAAGTCAAGTTTATTGGTCATTTTATTATGAGTTTAAAACTAACATTTAATTGCAAAATATTAAAAGTTATAAAACTAAAGAAAAAATAAGAACATGTATCTTTAATTGGTAATGGAACAAATCTGGAACACATTAATAAATATTAGGCCGATTTTAAAAATATCGTGGTTAAAATAAATTTAATTTACGACTTACCATCCGATTAACAGTACACTCGCTGGACCCATTAGTAATATCAGAACAATTAAATGTCTTCGAATGGAATTCCACATGAATAGAAAACTCTGTAGCTATTTTTAACTGAAAAATAAACAACTTATTTGTTACCAGATTCTTTAAACAAGCAATACGTACGTTATATTTGGCCAACATACATTTGGATTACAGTTCAACTCAGTTGTGTGCAAAAGTTATAACTCAATTTTATGGCAATCAATGCCATCAATAATGCATCCATTCATAAACCCCTGATATTTAAACAACTAAGATTTTACTTTCATCAATTTCACCAAGTAAAATTAAATGATAATTTTACGAAAAATTATGAAAGACATACTGGAAATGTACTTTTTTAAAACTCTGTGCACTTAATAATAACTAATTTTCCCCATTCAGACTTTTTTTAAATCCACTAAATTAACTGGTCAGTCTTGTTTTTAGTCATAAATATCCAATATCAATGATGCTTGTCACAATTACCCATCACCAAGGTAGTAGGCGGTGTTGAAATATCGTGACTGACCAATCTGCGATCAGTATCCGCTACATCCAGTGGTGTGTAAATCAATCAAAATGTAACGGCAAAAATGAGAAACGTTTTGAACTGTTATCAACATAGGTGGACTGTAACCTAGATATGCTTTCGGAATATGTGCATGACCCTCTGCATATCTTTTAGTGCATGCAGGTTAAGAACACGCTAATACACTACATGGCAATATGTATTTTTCTTGTAAACAAATTTAGTGAAACATGCCTGGCATTCATTTAAACAGAGTATAATCACATTGAAATTTTGCAATGATGACGCAGTTATAATAATGTTATACCACCCAAATAAAAAAAGTCAGAAGAAACATTTAAACGAGATTGAAGTTACATTTCAAAAGTCACCGTGCTGCATTGTGATTTGCAGAAGAGTCGGTTGTGGGCTGTCAATCATTGAAGCGACGTATCAACATGTCTTAGATATAAGTTTCCGAACAGACTGGCTGTTTAAATTTGTTCAGGTTCTGTCACATAACATTTATACATGTTTTATGAGCTGTGTGTTGATGTTCCGGCAATATAAATCATTTAGCATGCAACCATGGATTGATGCAGATTTAACACAGACACAATGCTTCAAAACATTGAAAAGCTACATCCTTTTGTAAACAGAAGTAATGTGTACTATTAGTTTTAGTACAATCTTATGAACATCTTGAAAATAGACTTAATTCACAAGTAAAGTTGGGCACAAAACAGCAATTATCTTTTCAAAGACTGGGGCTCACTAAAAGTATTTTTAAGGCAGTTCTGCAGTTCAGGTTGAAATTAAGTACTAAGTAATAAGATTTCAGAAAATAATACTATCATTCAGCAACAAACGGTAACCAACAGAGACCAACAGAGTACGGGACAACCAGCAATATATAAACTCCAAGATAATGTACCCAAATCGAAATGAATTTGCATAGTTAAATACCAAGTAGTTACATACTTTATTCAGGTTTCCAATTTCCAATGTCAAATTTGTATCAACTCCACTTGGAATATATTTGGAGTGTATTCTTTCAAGATGCGGGCAATCTGAGACCTGAAATTTAAAAATTGATAAATAAATATCATTCTTAAACTCATATGATAGTTTTTTTGACATAATTACCAATAATCCAAGGCCATATAACACAAGCATCTTAAAGTTAAAATATATTAACATGTCTTAACTCATTAATAAGTGTAAACTTGTGAAAATGTATCGGGCAAAAAAACTATTAGACTTGCACAATATTATTGCAGTATCGAATTGTTTTAAATAATGACCTGGTTAACTCTATTTGGTTCATCAGCCTCACTCGAAGAACAGGTACCATTATCTGTGTTCCATGTACAATTAGCACCAAAGGTTTCCACACATTTACCACACCTAAAAATTAATAATAGTGTCCTGACCCTGGTTTATTAAACAGAGTACACTAATTGATATTGATTAGACCGAAAAATATCATTGATTCTTTCATATTCTGCTATTTAGCTATTTCTTAATATTGCAATTCAATGTTGGTTAAAATGTTATCAAGTAATTACTCCAGTAAGTTTTCTGAATGATTTTTTTTACCAAAAATCTTAATCAATTATTATATAATATTTAAAAGCATATGGTTCAGGGTCAAAACAATTTGCATTTTGAACCATTCTTTGCTGTAATGAGGCTCAATTCCTTAATTGAGTTATAATTATTAAGCTATTCGAGAAACTGGCATTAGGTCAATTAAACAAATATTTAGTTAACTCTTAGCCAAAGCAAAACAAGCCGATATGCCATCATGAAATGGCATTTTTTTAGTTTTAACGCATAATCATTTTTTATTTCATTCGACCTTAATGATAAAAAAATGAAATATTAAGGTACATTTAAACAAGTATTAGCATCTTTTGTAAATAGGTACATGACCACCAATTCCCCAGTTAAAACAAGCGCCTGAACTCATTACTCAATATATATTTCCTAAATTACATGCATTTTTGTTCTTGTTTTGATGATTTAAGTAAAATACTTATACACAATTATGAAGTAAAACATTATTTTTTTGCATCGACCTATATTGTGCGTATTTAAAATGTATATAATCAAAATGGGCTATTATATAGCTAATTTAGTAATGATACAAAGTCGAGATATCAGCCTTGCTACACATGTCTGTTTACTTCTGGCATGGTTACAAAATTTCAAATGTTTGTTTTTTAGTTATGACCAAAATAAACTTGTTTGCATGCCAACAATGACACCAAGGTACCACAATAAATCTACTTTGTATTCCAGAATCAGATAATGTTAACAGATTTACCAACCAAATTAATACATACAAAGTCAACAAACACAAAATCATGCAGCTGCAGTCAATATGTCTTAATTGCGTGCCAGGGCTATATTCTACTCATCTTTTCATTCAATAAATATATTTTCTATGTGGCTTTACAAACTCACATATACATTAATTTTCATATATGAGTTGAACAATAGTTACAAACCATGACAAACCCAGGGTCATGGATGTAATATATGGGTCATCATTGAAATAAGATAATTATATTGAGGGCTATTTCAAAAGTCCTAAGCCTGACCCTGATCTCAGACCTTTAGTTAATCAGTTTTGGTCCTGCGAGCAGGACACTGTCCAAACATGGTTATACTTGTGTGCAGATGTGTGCAAGGTCATTTTAAAATAAATCCATGCCTGCATTATATAATAACCTTCCAGCAAAAAATAAAGTAGGCATACACAGGCATTATCATTTACTCAACAGTCAATGTAACAACTATGCCCAGCTAACCACTTGATAACATATCTCTGCCAAACAGTTCTCTAATATGTTTTGAAAGAGAAATATGCGGTATTTGGTTTTCCTTGTTTATGTAATGAAGAACTGTTTTAAATGTAAACCGTAAAAGTGACACCTTCATTCGAAATCAATATAATCGCATGTATAACAAACATAAATTTTGAGCAATAAACCTTCAATTACTTACTAATGGGGCCGTCACATCATGACGTTCTGGTCAACGTTCTCTGAATATTTCAATTGTTCAATTTTTGAGTGTTCTAGAATGAGGATGACACATCTGGCGTGTGATTTAAGTGTGCCTAATGCATGACTAGAGTGTGTCTAATGCATGAGAAGCGTGAAACAGCGACCAAGTAAGATACCCCTGAAGACCATTAGCGTGTGTTAACATGCCACTGGCGCGCGACAAACGATTTGTCAACGTTAGACAAGCATGTTCAGCGTGTGACTAACGTGTGAATAACGACAGAATAGCGTTTTGCTGGTGTGTTATTTTTATGGTCGTACGGGAATATTACAGAACAAATCGCTGGAAATTTCATAGTGAATTCAGTTGTTCTTGTGAGATTGAACAGTCAGTATCATGCCGCCATGACGAAAAAAGGGTGGGATGGGGGCTTCTGCAACTAGCGCTGCAAGTAAGAAGAATACAAAGCCTCTTTCACTAGCAATGTCTTCTGACATAGAAGAACACCAGGAGGAAAAGCACATCCGAGAAGTAACGCACCATGTGACACCCCCTGAAGACCATGAAAACCCCAATGTCTCAGGACGGTCCGACACATAGCAAACAGAGAGGGAAGAACCAGAGAAAGGATTGCAGGATCCTTGACCGGGCAGTTGAGGATAGTCTGGTGTAGTTTTTCCGTGAAATCGAACTGCTGTGGAACTCACAGAAGACAGATTACAGGAACAAGGCGAAGAGACAACGGATACTCATGGCCAAGGCCACAGAACTGCAGATTAGCGTGGATCACTTGTGCACCTGGTTCAAGTCCCTCAGTGACATGTTCACAAGCAAGTATATACGTTCAAATTTTGGAAAATGCTTCAAGTAATTGCCCTGACCAAACTCTTGACGCCTTAATATCCATGATTTAGTCCAGCACTGATGTCTTCGTCAGGGTCTTCTTCTCTGCGGACAAGGTCCCTCAACGTGTTCAGCTATGTTCAAGTTCAGTAAATCTACTTCATGCTGGGCTATAGCGAGCATATATAGCCTCTTCAGTCTTTCTTGATCTTCCATAGTAAGTGCTCTCTAGGGTAGCCCTAAATCAAATGAACCTTGCTTACAAAGCATTGGTTTATATACCCATATGCATGGACGTTCGGGAAACGCACAAATGACGCTCAATGGACGCCAAAAGGATGTTCGTTTGACTTAAGACACACGCTGTGTATACTAGGGGACCGTTCAGCGGTTGTTGACAGGTTGCCATTGAGTCATTCACTGCAAAGCAAACTATTAGTAACAACCAAGTAACACTAGAGTAATGACTGACTAACGATAAACGTTCTTCAGTGTTTAAAATTAAACGATGAAGAACGCTGGTCTCAGTGAGAACTTTTGTAAAAGTTCAAACCATTTTTTTTTGGACTGGCATTCACACAACGCTCATCTGGCACTATCCCAGCGACAATGAGCGACTACAAACGTTTCCTCAATCGTCATAAAACGCTGACCAGAACGTCTAGGTGTGACTGCATTTATGGAAAATATTAATTACTGATATCACGTTTATAATCGCGTATTTAATAGATGAAAACGCAATAATATTAATTGATAGGTGAATGCTAAAAGATTTACTGTGATCTTCTATCGTCAAATAAGAAACTGTGTTTTCTGTACCTTACTTTTAAAATAAACGCAGTATCTGTCTTAAGAATCATTGTTTTCGACATTAATTAATCCTTTCAGGTAAATTAAAGCAATTGTATTAAAAAGGTAAATCTTATTTTTGAGTAATAGTGCATCTTTAAAATAACAAGAGTCATTTGCTTTAGACTTGTGTCACACATTTATTCTTTTATTGATGAACTAATTGATATTCTAAAATCAAACAATTGAAAACATTTGTCCTTCAACAATTAAAGAAATCTTGATAAAACAACTCACAAAAATGCAGCTAGTCAAGAAGTGTCCTATTATTTTGTAAAAACAGGTTTATTTTCTTCTAAAAGCTAGTACCCGAATAAGACATCCCATTATTTTAGACTTACCTTTCAAACGTTGAGCAAATGTAAAATAGGAAAGATGCATTGGCTATTGGAATTTTCACTGAATTGTGTTCCACTATTAGACTTACTGCAACCATTTTATGCTCTGAAAATGAAACAAAAATTAATTGAGATAAGATTATTGCTGGAAGCAATGGATGTTCCCCATAGCCATTTTCTATGAAGAGGCAGAAATTGTAATACAATGTGCTGGTAGTAAACAGATGGTGGTAGCTTTATTATATATAAATAAATAATTATACAAGTTGGGAAAAAATCACTACATGGAAAGATATAGGCAGGGTTGAGAATTAAAACTTTAAGAAATTCAGGCAATATAATAAACAAGAGGGCCATGAAGGTGTTTGCTCTACTGACATGGCTCTTATAACCATGTTCAATCCAGAGCCTGTATGTAAGAGTAATAGGCAATAAACTTATAGTTCACTTGGAATGTTTTGTGATTGGGTTAATTGAAATGTTGCATGTTTAACATGTGAGTACAGAAATTGTAGTAAGCAAATTTTATATGTGCAAATGTCAATAGTTTATATCAAAAGCATGTTCTTACTAGTAACAGTACACATTCTGCGCAGACCATATGTTTTCTGACAAAGTTTCATAACATTTGATAAAATCTATAGATTTTATGTCATAGAATAAAAACTTTAACGCAGAATTATTGACGACAGCCCACTCACCCATACAACCACTAGCCCGACCGCCTGCCCGCTAGTTTTAACCAGGCTGTTAACCATAATTTGTCAATGAATCAGGGGACATATATGTGATGCTACAATGTTTACATCTGAATTGTGCGTGTTTAGCCATTTGGTCTAAATTAAGGCTTGTATTAAAGTAGCAAGGACAGCTTTCCTTTCACTGTGCATTAAGTTAAAACTATAGCACTCTATTCAGCAGAATAACATTTTTTAAGGCTAAGCATTTAAGAAAACATTTAAAAAACATAGAATTTTAAACAAAAACAGATAAAGCAAGAGCTGTCACAGAGACAGCGCGCTTGACTATTCCGCTGCTTTTCAGTGTAAGGTATGAAAAGTTTTGGCGAAACATGCATGGATCACTGTTAGATTAGATTTCAATGCAATACAATCATGATGTGCTGAGCTTTAACATAAATGTGGCTACAGATTTTTTAAGTATAATAAAAAAGGGCTAACATGCAAGATCTTATCCAGAATTTCTAAGTTGCTTAATAAAGGGGCATAAATTATATAGTATGATATAACTTGGTTAACTAAGTAAATTGGATGGTTGAGAACCATTGTACAAAGTCTTAATGCAATACCTAAAGTAATTGTTGAGATATTAACCTATGTGTGCTTACATGCAAAACCTCCACCAAATCTTTTAAGTCGAATAATAAAGGGCTGTTGTTTACATTTAATGCAAACAAAAGTTATCTAACTTGGTTAATTAAGCCAGTTAGATGGTTGAGTACCATTGTATCGAGTTTCAATGCAATACCTAAAGTAGTTGCTGAGATATTATGTATTAACCTATGTGTGCTTGCACACAAAACCTTAAGGCCCGGTCACACCGCCCGAATTTTGTTGGAGCATTCCTTGAACGGTAGGGAGAGGGGACCAAATTTCGACAACGCTCGTCACCGCGCACAAAATGGGAAAAAAATCGAAAACACGGGCGTTGCCTTAGCGGTGTACCGCTAAAGCCGGCGTTGGCTTAACGGTAGCGAGCGTTGTTTTAGCTGTGACGCGAGCGTTGATAGAGCGGCGTTCTGCGCATGAGGGCGTTGGTTTAGCGGCATACCGCTTTTGACTACGGAGCTGAACGGATCGCTTTGATAGACACGTTGACAAAAGAAGAGGAAGGCTGGAGAAGGAAAGGCAGCAGCCTCCAAGAAGATCATTACTCTCTCTCTCTTCTCCTTCTGTAAACAGCTTGTTGCAATCTGAGGAGGTTCTGATTCTGCTGCTGGACAAGTGCACCAATCATAGCAAGTCTCTCAGCATCCATGGTAGTACAGTTTTACTGTAACTTTGAGCAAATTCGATGTAAATGAGGTCTGCAGTAAACGGCAACTCGATTCCAAATGGGCTCCTGGTCCATTTCTCCCCGTATTTATAGCCAAATTCTGGTCCCGCTCCGACACCTCCATACCAACGCCAAACCAAAGTTCATCACCGCAATGGATCGCTGCTTCAACGCCCGACACTGTTCCAGCAATCCCTTGTCCGCTCTGATTTCTGCGTTGGCCTAGCGGATCCAAGCGTCCACGAACTTGTGTCTAGCGGTGCCAAACTTTGACTGGGCGTTGTTGGAGCGGTGGTGAACTTTGCCGGAGCGGAAAATTGCCCGCTCCTCACCGCTCGTAATATTTTGTGCAGCTCAAAACTTTCGGAGTGGTAGGAGGGACCATAAGCGGTGGCCGAGCGTATACGGCGTTGCCTTAACTGGGGCCAACTTCTGGTGAACGGTAACGAGCGGTGATGATTTTTTTTACCGCTCCAGGAACGCTCCAGCAAAGTTCTTGCCGTGTGACCGGGCCTTTAACCAGAATTTCTAAGTCAAAAAATAAAGGGCAATTATTTGCATTTAATGAAACAAGAGTTATCTAACTTGAGTTATTAAGAAGGTTGGATGGTTGAGTACCATTGTATTAAGACTCGGTGCAATACTTCAAGTAGTTGCTGAGATATTAACCTATGTGTGCTTGCATGCAAAACTTTTACCAGAATTTCTAAGGGCTATACCATTTAAACATATACCCCAGGGGGGGACGGCAATTTTTTTCATCATACAGTCGAACCTCGCTGTGTCGACGTTGGATAAGTCGACTTTCCGGTTATGTCGACTTTTTTCCGGTCCCGAATGTATTCCTTCTTATTCTATATAAAATAAATCTGTTTGTGTCGATTTTTTTATCTCGACTTTTTCGCTATGTCGACCTCGTTTTTCAGTCCCAGTGGTCGAATTTCACACATTTCCTATGTTCTTTATGTCGAACTGTAGATCGAGACGTAGGTGTGAAAATATTCATGACGGTTTGCGGCATGTCGCAAAATACCGTGCGTGGCATATAACAAACAGTCATAATTGGGGGATACATAAATGTAATTGGTAAGAGGGTGCGAATAATTAAAATCGTTTGTTTATGTATTTAATTAAAGAGACATTTATTGCTCAAGCTCTTTGGTTTTGTATAAAACATGAACATTTTATTGATTAGATATCAATCCCAAATGGGAATTGAAAGAATAACTTCAAAATGTCAAATATTAGTTCCACTGCTCTGGTCGACCAATTCAGAGAAGGACCCGGTATAAAATCTTACAATGCACAAATGTATGCAATTGTGGTTTTATATGTGTTTTGTGTGATCCATAAACGTAAAAGAAATAAATTTGACGCAAATAATTCTTCTTTTGTTTCACTTTATTGTTCAATAATAAGTTTGCTGTTTTTACAACAAAAATATTTAACAAGACCGTTCAATTGTGGATGTAAACATCGTACAATCTAACTCAAACACGGGATTGGTGATATTTTTTGTAATTCGGATGAGTCGACTTTTCGTTATCTCGACTTTTTCCACTAGGTCCCGAAAAAGTCGACATAACGACTGTATATGGTAGGGTGTCTTTTTCACTAATTTGCATCTGTAGGTGGTTGCCAAATTGTGAAATTTGCTTCTGATGGGGGGTGTCGAAATTTAATAATTAAATTGCATATGACGTAAAGGTGAAAATCCCTTCAGACCGATCGAACAGTTAATTCGTGTTACCTTCCTTGAATTGTTTATACTTTGCAGAATACTTCTGTTTTATTCCTTGATAGCAACTTCTCAATATACCATAATCCTTTGCGGCATAGGAACTTCCGGTTTCTTTTCGGGTTGAAATGAAGTCTAATAACAGCGCTAAAAATCGGATAAATTACTGCCTCAGGTTTGTTATGAATTATATTTTCTCATTATATATGGCATTTCAATGAGTTTATAATACATCATAGAGATATGATATGCATAACATAAGATTTTTATCGCTTTCAATGAGTTTATAATACATCATAGAGATATGATATGCATAACATAAGATTTCCTAGACAGGAGGTTGTGGTGGGTGGGGTAAACTGTTCTGAAAAATATATGCTGTTCCTAATCTTATTTGATTATTGTTGTTGTGGTTTTTAAATCAAATAGACGAAACACTTCTGCTATTAATTGCCCTTCCTTTTATTTACAGATATGATTCAAATATGCTGATATTATGTTTTGAGAACATTACTTCCATCAAGATCACCATTAGAATTGGTTTGGCTGCTAGTACACCCAGGACTGCAAGCAAATAGTGATGGATAACCAGTGGTGGTCGACAGACTACAGTTGGATGGACAGCTTTCATTATTTGACTGCTATTTTGGTTGGACCATGAGTGTTGGTTAAACACCTATAGATAGTTGGACTGTAAGTGTTGGTCTGACAACCGTTGTTGGCTGGACTGCTGGATGGACAGCAAGTGTAATGGACTGCTAGTGATGTTTGAATTGCAACTGTTGGTTGGACAACTATTGTTTCTAGATGGCTATACTTATAGATTGGACCACGAGTGTTGTTTCAACAACTATTAAGTGATTGAAAGTGTTGGTTTGACCATAAGTGTTGATTGGACAGCGATTAATAAATGAACCTCTTTTGTTGCACAGCTACTGTAAATTGGACAGCGATAATTGGTTAGATTCCCATTCATTGGTTGTGTTTCTCAGACTGTTTGTTTTAAGTACTTATAATTCTTTTATTATAATAATTTATATTATTACAGGTACAATTATTCAATAATAATATTCATAATGCGTAACATATTGTTTTATACTATAAACAATAATTTTACGAGATCTTTCAATAAATTACAAATCCGTACAACCATGATGTGTTTGTTTTCCAATTATTTTTTTTAAGATCGACACATCAACTTGCTTCAAACATGATAAATATGCTATTTAATTTTGCACAGCAAACAAAGAGTTCATGGCATAAATTATAATCTTATTCTTATCAAAATTAATGATATAAGAAGTGTTACAGTTGAATCATTAAATTGTATTTCACATCAATTTCTAATGCATCACTAGGTTTGATGAGATCTCTTTGCCCTTTGAAGTCAGGGTCAAAGTCAATTGAAGAAAGAGCTTTTGCCAATTTCTGAGAAAAGGTTAAAGGGTATGTTCAAAAAAGTTAAAATCAAGTTCTATTTGACAAATGGACTGGAAATGTGCCACGTGATTCTTCCTATAACAGTAAATCAATGATTTCAATGTATCTTCAGGAACAAGATAGTTTAAAACATAAAACACAGTGACTTTAGAGTGTGAAATTAAAATGATAGTAACTCTTCAAATCTTGGGAAAATGTTGTGAATTAAAACAGAAATGGTTCAATATCTGTATCATCATTAACAGCATCCATAAAAGCCTAATGCAAGATCAGTGAATTAAATTTTTTCAACCTTTTATACTTGTAAATTTTAAATCGCTTCTGAAGGGGGTTATTCCGGATCTATAACAACAAATAGAGGTAGGACCCCCAAACAGTTAATTTGCTTCTGTAGGGGGGAGGTCTAGTTCAAAAGTGCCTTCCCCCCGTGGGGTATATGTTTAAATGGAATAGCCCTAAGTATAAAGGCCTATTTTTTGCATTAAATGCAAATTAGAGTTATCTAACTTGGTAAAATAAGTAGGTTGGATGGTTGAGTACCACTGTATTAAGTCTCCATGCAATACCTCAAGTAGTTGCTGAGATATTTACCTATGTGTGCTTGCATGCAAAACCTTAACCAAGGTATGACGCCAACGCCGACGCCCGGGTGAGTAGTATAACTCTCCATATTCTTCGAATAGTCAAGTTAAAAATGAAGAGCTAAAATTTAATGTCTCACAGTTTTGCAATAATTGAATAAGATATATTTAATGTTGTTTAAGCTTCAGCTTTCTCAATACGATTTATGTGTTTTTCCATGTGTTATGTCAAATGTTGGTCTTATAAAAGAGGTGTAAGTATTAAACTATGTAAATATAATTGCAAGTTCAAAGTTCCCGCCTGTGTGTGCTAAACGCTCACCTGATTTTATCCTTTAACGGTTTATCTATTACATGTTATACATTTGATAGTGAACAGGTGATAGCTTTGATAGTTTGCTTTTAAGTAACCCAAGCACAAAACACAACAAGAGGGCCAAGATGGCCCAATATCGCCCAACTGATTGGATAAATGGTATTAAGTTATTGATCAGACAACATACTGGACACCTAGGGCCTGTACGTCACAGGTAAAACCATAATCAACCCATTTTTAAAAGGTCTTATAAAAATATGAAATAATTAGGGAGTACGCGGACAATCTTTCGATCGAGTACTTGGGTACTCGATTACTCGGAAAAAATGAATTTATATTTGGGAAAGACAAGATCGTGTATACACGTATCGTTCATGACGTATATTGTGCATTAGACTTTTTATTGCTCATTTTTATCTTTAAATTAAACTTTCATTATTTACTTTAACAGAAAATTAAATGAAAGAAAAACATATGCTGTTTCATGCTTTTAATTTTGTCTTTTTCATTTTACTTAAATGATTTTACATATAAGTATGCACTGCAAATTAGCTACAAACAAGAGCTGTCACAGTATGTGACGAATGCCTCCGATTGTGACATTGACCTATGAACAAGGTCAGTACATGAAAAGTTGATCTTGCCTTTACATGTCAAATACATATGGCAAGTTATTTTAAATTGCCTCTAAACATAAAAAATACCACCCATAGTTGACAACCGACACTGCTATGTCCTTATATATGAAGCATTTCATTGTGACACAACAACCTATACTCTATGTCCTTATATGAAGCACTCTGTTGTGAATAAACACTTAAGTTTGACCTTGACCTTAGAGGTAGGGACACGGGTCTTGCACGCGACACGTCATCTTGGTATGTGGAACACATGTGGCAAGTTATTTTAAAATATGTCCATACAAGGGAAAGTTACAGCCCGGACACGACAACCTATACTCTATGTCCTTATATGCAGCACTCCATTGTGAATAAACACTAAGTGTGACCTTGACCTTAGAGGTAGGGACACGAGTCGTTCACGCGACACGTCGTGTTGGTATGTGGAACACATGTGGCAAGTTATTTTAAAATATGTCCATAAAAGGGAAAGTTACAGCCCGGACACGACAACCTATACTCTATGTCCTATATGCAGCACTCCATTGTGAATAATCACTAAGTGTGACCTTGACCTTTGAGGTAGGGGCACGGGTCTTGCACGCGACACATTGTCCTGGTATGTGGAACACATGTGGCAAGTTATTTTAAAATCTGTCCATAACAGGGAAAGTTACAGCCCGGACACGACAACCTATACTCTATGTCTTATATACAGCACTCCATTGTGAATAAACACTAAGTGTGACCTTGACCTTTGAGGTAGGGACACGGGTCTTGCACGCGACACGTCGTCTTGGTATGTGGAACACATGTGGCAAGTTATTTCAAAATCTGTCCATAAAAGGGAAAGTTACAGCCCGGACACGACAACCTATACTCTATGTCCTATATACAGCACTCCATTGTGAATAAACACTAAGTGTGACCTTGACCTTTGAGGTAGGGGCACGGGTCTTGCACGCGACACATTGTCTTGGTATGTGGAACACATGTGGCAAGTTATTTTAAAATCTGTCCATAAAAGGGAAAGTTACAGCCCGGACACGACAACCTATACTCTATGTCCTATATACAGCACTCCATTGTGAATAAACACTAAGTGTGACCTTGACCTTTGAGGTAGGGACACGGGTCTTGCACGCGACACGTCGTCTTGGTATGTGGAACACATGTGGCAAGTTATTTCAAAATCTGTCCATAAAAGGGAAAGTTACAGCTCGGACACGACAACCTATACTCTATGTCCTATATGCAGCACCCCATTGTGAATGAACACTAAGTGTGACCTTGACCTTAGAGGTAGGGGCACGGGTCTTGCACGCGACACGTCATCTTGGTATGTGGAACACATGTGGCAAGTTATTTTAAAATCTGTCCATACAAGGGAAAGTTACAGCCCGGACACGACAACCTATACTCTATGTCCTTATATGCAGCACTCCATTGTGAATAAACACTAAGTGTGACCTTGACCTTAGAGGTAGGGACACGAGTCGTTCACGCGACACGTCGTGTTGGTATGTGGAACACATGTGGCAAGTTATTTTAAAATCTGTCCATAAAAGGGAAAGTTACAGCCCGGACACGACAAGCTATACTCTATGTCCTATATGCAGCACTCCATTGTGAATAAACACTAAGTGTGACCTTGACCTTTGAGGTAGGGGCACGGGTCTTGCACGCGACACATTGTCTTGGTATGTGGAACACATGTGGCAAGTTATTTTAAAATCTGTCCATAAAAGGGAAAGTTACAGCCCGGACACGACAACCTATACTCTATGTCCTATATACAGCACTCCATTGTGAATAAACACTAAGTGTGACCTTGACCTTTGAGGTAGGGACACGGGTCTTGCACGCGACACGTCGTCTTGGTATGTGGAACACATGTGGCAAGTTATTTCAAAATCTGTCCATAAAAGGGAAAGTTACAGCCCGGACACGACAACCTATACTCTATGTCCTATATACAGCACTCCATTGTGAATAAACACTAAGTGTGACCTTGACCTTTGAGGTAGGGGCACGGGTCTTGCACGCGACACATTGTCTTGGTATGTGGAACACATGTGGCAAGTTATTTTAAAATCTGTCCATAAAAGGGAAAGTTACAGCCCGGACACGACAACCTATACTCTATGTCCTATATACAGCACTCCATTGTGAATAAACACTAAGTGTGACCTTGACCTTTGAGGTAGGGACACGGGTCTTGCACGCGACACGTCGTCTTGGTATGTGGAACACATGTGGCAAGTTATTTCAAAATCTGTCCATAAAAGGGAAAGTTACAGCCCGGACACGACAACCTATACTCTATGTCCTATATGCAGCACCCCATTGTGAATGAACACTAAGTGTGACCTTGACCTTAGAGGTAGGGGCACGGGTCTTGCACGCGACACGTCGTCTTGGTATGTGGACACGAGTTATTGAGCCGGACACACGGACGGACGGAAGGACGGACGGACGGTGCGATTTTAATATGCCCACCTTCGGGGGCATAAAAAAGCTGGAAAGTTAAACCCGGATTTTATTCGAGTGTCGAGATTTATAATGAACATCAATCAGAATTACAATGAACGAAAATTAATAGCATACATAAAAATAAAGAACGAAATACTTTGTACTGTACTATTGTTGTTTACCTCATTAATATTCATAATTCTTGATTTAAGTTATCAACCAATCAATTGTGATAATCATTGCAAAAATAGTTAAAATACGCCCATTAAGAAATCAATGATCGTAACGGTCCCTATACTCGTTCGATCGTTAGCGTCCATTGTTTGGTGAAAGGTCTCTAAATGGTAAACAATAGAATTATGTAGGTGAAAGCTCCGCTATCAAAACTTCGCTAATTGACATCAGTGCTTATTGGAAATAGGGGCCCTTTGTTAACAGTTTGCAACTCTCAACTAATTTATTAGGGTCATTTGTGTACACAGCGGGCATTAGAGGGACCCTAAATTGTCCTCTTGGCAACTAACCAGATCTGTTACTCTGTCTGTAAATCGTGTATTTTGTGATTTTTATAGATTTTTTTATTATTTTTCGAGTACTCGAGTAGTGATTTGGTACTCGAGTACTCAGACGTTCGATCGAGTACTCGAGTACTCGGGTACTCGTTGCCATCCCTAGAAATAATATATGTATTAACAAGAGCATTCATTGCCTGCAAGTGCTGAATGATTGCCTGTTTTTATCCTTATACGGTTTATTTATTTCATATTAGATAGTAAACAGGTATTCAAAAGTTTGGAAATGATAGCTTTGATAGTTTGCATGTTAGTGACCCAAGCACAACACTTTCTGACAAATTTTCAGGATATTTGGGTTGAAAATGCAGCCAAATAGTTCACAAGGCTTTTCAATACTAGCCCCCTGTGACCTATTTTTGGCCCAAAATGACCCATAACAAAACTTAACATAGAAATCATTAATACAACCTTACTAACAAATTTCCAGAAACTATGGGCTGAAAATGTAACCTCTAGAGAGTTAACAAGGTTTTTCTATATTTGGGTTCTGTGACCTAATTTTTGACCCCAGATGACCCATATTCGAACTTGACTAAAAAATTAACAGAACCACATTTTTGACATATTTCCAGGATATTTGGGCTGAAAATTTAACCTCTAGAGTGTTAACAAGGTTTTTCTTTATTTGGGCTCTGTGAGCTAGTTTTTGACCCCAGATGACCCATATTTGAACTTGAGCTAGAAAAACAAGCAACAACATTTCAGACACATTTCCAGGATATTTGTGCTGAAAATGTTACCTCTAAGGTTTTTCCATATTTAGGCTCTGTGACCTAGTTTATGACCTCAGATTACCCATATTCAACCTTGAGCTAGAAATCAATGAAAAAACCTTTTTGACAAATTTCCAGGATATTTGGGCTGAAAATGTTACCTCTAGAGTGTTAACAAGGTTTTTCCATATTTGGGCTCTGTGACCTAGTTTTTGACCCCAGATGACACATATTCGAATTTGAGCTAGAAATCAACAAAGAACATTTCTGACAAATTTCAGTTTGAGATATTGAAGGCATTATCCATTTTGACTGTGGAAAAAATTGGAATCAATCCAACAAAAATTGAAGAAGCTATTGATGTCCGAACATATAACCAAAATCCATCAAAATTCAACGAAATTCATGTTTTTTACCTAAAACAGGTAAGACTCAGCACCTTTAAGGTAAAATATGAAGAAGGGTATTAGATGAACAAGTTTCCCAAGTTTGAACGTGATAGCTTTGATAGTTTCCAAGTTAGTGACTTAAACTTAACCAACGCCTCCAGCGATGACAACGACAAGTGACAACACTCAAAAGTCAGACGAGCTAAAAAAGGAAATTCGGCAACATCTGCAGGTATGTGTGTTGGATTCTTTTTTGTTTTTTAATAATGCATGTAAAAACATGACCAAACATGTAGCACATGACCAAGCATGTAGCACGTTACATTAAGATAGGTGACACATCATTTTAGGATTGTGGTTCGGCAAAATCCAACCTGTGACCCGCATCAATCTACAGCAATATAGTATATTAAACTAACCTGCCACACTCAATTTTTTTTGCCAGTTAAAATTTTAATTACAAAATTCATTGTACCTCTGCCAACAATAGTACAACTTATTGGTTTTCCCTCTTTTACAGTTACAGGCATTAAGGCTTCAGGATCATCTTCCACTTTACAGAAGTATGCATCAGTTGCCAAGTGTTCAGGAAGATTGTCCACATTTAACATCACCTTAAATAAAGAGTAAAATGAATTATGTAAAACAATCAAAGAACACTGCAAGAATATACCAACACTTGTCTGTTATTTCCATGAACTAAGGTGCATAAATTAACTTTTATTTGCTATTCTTAGATGTACAATATATGCATGTTATGACTTGTGTTGCTTATAAACATGTAAACCAAGAGCAATGGTAATATATATTACTTTTAACGAGTAAAGGTTTAGCATGCTGCCAAGGTAATCTAAAACAGCATGGCTATGAAAATACCTTTACCTTTGTCTTTAAAACAACAAACAAACCAGATAAAGCAGGTTTCAAATATGTTTTGCAGTGGATCATGGGGATAAGTCAACTAACAATAATATTAATATTGTCACTGGTAACATACATACAAGGACCATTGAATAAATATGTAAACAATGTAAATAAAAAATTTGATAGAGGTAATGCCTACATTTATACATATCAAAGAAATAGTCAGAAATGTTTTTCTCCAGTTAAGATATTTTTTTTAGTTGCGTTGGTTTGTAAATCACTAAAACATTAATTTTACATACACACCCTTGTAAAACTGAACTCTGTCTTAGCATCTTATTGTTTAAACACTCATCAGAACACCAAAAAGTCAATGCACATTGCCTATCTTTCTTGCATTTTCCTTAAATGAAAACCTCAGACTATATTCTCACATGATATAATATAAATATTATAAAAAGACTCAAAATCTTTCATGCAGATAGCCATGGTCGTATTTATTAAAACACTTATTTTTCCGTATCGTAAGCAATGTTATTATAAAACACTTTGTTCTACAGTATGGCGTCATACAAAAGATTTAAGCCAAATACACCCCCGTTTCCTTTGGACTTACTGTTTCATTTATGTTAACGGGAATCCCTGAAGGTTGCAAATTTAATGATGGGCATTTAGACAGTGCCGACAACCAGTGGTTTTGACTTTCCCAGTATGAACAATCATTTCTCCTGGTGGCACTAAAATTGAAAAAAGCAACATCAGAATCATGCAATGTTTGAACAATTACTCTATTAACTTAAAGCTAAAAAAGTCTACAAATATGACTTTCATCAAATAACAGGTTAATTACAAAAAGAATTTACAAGACACTTTTGTAAGTCATTGGGACATGTTCAAAATATGTACAGACATGATCCATAGTTTGTGTACATATAAAATTTACAGACAGTGTACAGGAAGATTTTACAATTACAGTAGAATTCATAGTCAGTGTTCGTTTAGAATTTACAAAACAGATATATTTTACAGCAAGTGAACAGTAAATTTACAGTAAGTGGCCTGGTTGAACTTTCAGGGGGGGCCGTGGTTACAATTGACTGGTGCATTATTGTCAGTTAACAGGTAGATTTTAAAGATAATGTGCAGACATTTTTATGTATAAGGTACAGGTAGATTTTACATAGGTTTTATAAATTATGTACAGGAAGATTTTACACAAAACATACATGTAGATTTTACAGAAAATGTACAGGTAGATTTACACAAAACATACTGGTAGAATTTACAGAAATGGTATAATAAGATATTGCAATGGCAGTGTACAGGTAAAATGTAGAGATAAATTATACAAGTAGAATTTTTTTTTCAGTGTATGTATTTGAAGAATGCCAATAAAAAGGCCTGAAATTTCAAGTTTAACAATACATGTTTTTCGTAGATACTGTTACAAAGTATATCTAATTTCAGATAGATATATTTGTTTGTTTTTTTATTGTTTTGAATCAAAACGTAACTTTCCAGTGTAAAAGGCTGCAACCAGTGGTTTTCACAGAAATGACTATATTTGAGATAAAACACCGTACCTCTGAGAATAAACACACCATCCACAAAGAGGGTTTTTGCCTGCCATTGTTTCTTCACAAGTCCTGAACTCAGAGCAATCTGTACTTGAAAACTTGAATACCTTCAAATTTAAAACCATAAAAAGTACATTTTCACAAGCTCTCTATGCATGATCATCAATAAATTTACTTTGAAATTATTGCACTATGTTAATAGGCTTTTATTTCTCAGCATGATTGCTTTTACACCTGTATATATGTATAAAGGGCAAGGAATCGGAATTCTTGGAGTAGAACAAGAGAGCTGTAAAGCGAATGCAATTACTTGGTTGATTGTCTTAAATCGTCTAGGTTTTTTATTTTTCAGTCAGTATTAATTCAACAAATATTAAAGCAAGAGATTATGGGCTTTGCCGAAAATGTGCACATTGTCTATAGCAACAAGTGATCGCAGTTTCATTTTAATGTCTTGAATGGTTTTTAAGACATGGCAAAGGAGAAAGTTTTTTGCACATCAATGCCACAGACGATGACACCATGCAAGGCTATGACAAATCCTTGACTTTTCTTCCAAAAAAAATAAATATACATGTTTTTTGTTTTCACCAGTTTTACACTTCATGATAATTTCATGTGTAATTTTGAATTCACTTGCAAATATTACATTTGAGAAAAAAAATGGTATGGTTGATGTCTTTTTATTTAATGCTGTTTGTGCCCTATTCAAATACGATTGTTTACAAGGAAAGAAATACTTGTATAATATTCACTAAGATAAATTAAGTCTTGCCTTTGAAGAAGTTGAAGCAAAGGTCATGTTCTCCTTAATCTGTACAATGCTTTTCACTGGTGTCTGAACATCTTTCTCAATTTGAAATGATTCAAACTTTGATATCTTGTTATCTTCATCGAGCACATACTGTAAAAAATAGCATATGAGGGCAATACCACAACGAACAGCATAAGACACAGTATATATTCTTAACAATAATGAGATAAACATGTCTTCCAAAATTGAAATTCTTACAAATTGCTATAATTTAGCTGAGTTTAAAAGCTCAATAAGTGGCTTTGCAAAGTGTAATAACTTATACATTCAAAATTGTGTATCAATATAAAAAAAAATCCTTTAAAAGAATCAGATCCACAAACAAAAAGTAATCTGGAGCTGTTTTCATAAAGCATCTTAAGGGGACCAGATTGGCACCAAAAAAGTTTTTTCTGTACGAAACTCAGGACAATTATTTAATAAAATAATTTACTCGTCGATATCATAATTGTAAAAAAGATTACCAAAATTAAAAAAAAATTGTGACGAAGACCGGGTCGAACTTGTGTCGCCAAAATTGCTGTCCAGCGTGGTATCCACTATGCTAATCATGCATAAGGAATGAATTCTAGTAGGTAGACATACCCAGTCATATTTTTTAATGAAAAAATACGAAAACATTGCGAAAAATAAATTAATTGTAAACTATGTGGTACTACAGTTACTAAGTTTCAATGCATTGTACACATTGATACCAAGATTATGTCAGTTTTCAACAATTTTCTTTTTTTTTTCGCTATTTCATCATACGAAGTACAGTCCCTTTAAGTTGTTTTTAAAGTTTAGTTAATTTCTTAATGTACCGGTATAAATAAAAATTATTATTTTTTTAGATAATACAGGAAATTACTTAAGATGCTTTATGAATACTAGCCTAGTGTTAGGTGTTAAAAGTGAAAGATAAAAGAAATGTCCGTAAAACATATATGTCCTACTAATGACCGCGACAGACAAGTATCAATTTCACATTAAATGTCAGTGTGGTCATTAAAGGTTATGACCAACATCCTTTCCAAAATTGAGTATAGTAGGTATTTTGACCAGTTCTTAATGTTGTTGGAGGAGTTGATGGGGTTTAGTTTCCAGAAACACATGTATGCGTCCACTTGACAGCAGTGAATAAGCTAAATTGATAATACAAAGATAAGATTATATGCAATGCAAGTTAAAACTATAAAAAGAAAGCTGCTAAAAATAAAGTGTTAATCAATATGTTCAAAATAATATAATAATGGTCTATTTCTAACTACTTTTAAGCAAACTATTTTAGTTAAAATCATTGTAATTTTGTTTAAATAGCTGTTTCGAAAGATAACCATGTTTGTGGACAATCTGGTGACCTTGACCTTTGATCTAAAAATCAAAAGGAGTCTACAATGGGGATTTACAGGTTATGACCAGGATCCCTTTTAAGTATGAGGACATGATAGGCCCAAAAATACTCAAGTTAACAAGTTATCAATCACACAAACTTGACGCCATGACACCATGACAAGTGGCCTATAATGTACGTACCTCATGATGAACCACCCTAATAAGTTTGAAGACCATAGTCCCGAGATTACTAGATAAGCTACGAATCAAACATGCATTTTCTATTCAAAGATCACCAATGGCTGTGACCTTTGACCAACTGACCTCAAAATCAATCAGGGTCATATACTGGTCATGGTCAACCATCCTATAACGTTTGAAGACCTTAGTCCCAATAATTATCTAGTAATCAATCAGACAATATTTGGTCTCTGCAAAGAATTATATATATTTATTCATTTTTATTATTTAATTTTTTGCTTATGTGACAAAACAATCCTGGACCATGTGAACATGAATTTGGTACACCATATAAATCTCAGTGTACTAGTTGTAATCGATTTAACAGTATATAATAAACACAGTTTAAGCAATAAATAATAAAACCGCCCTACTACATGGCCAAGTTACAGCCCCAACAAACTGAATAACAAGCAATTTTGACCAATAATCCTTAAGTGAGATCTTGATCATAACATTATTTACATACAGACATAGACTTGGGTGCAACAAACCATCTTGTCATGGTGAAAATTTGTGTCATTGTGTTATTCTTAAATCCACTTATGCATGGCCAAGTTACAGCCCATACAAGCAAAATTACAATGAATTTTGACTTATTAACCTTAGTGTTATCTTGACTTTTGAGCTACAAACAGGGGTTTTGTCAAGTCTTTTTCAAGTGACCTCTTATGCATGGCCAAGTAACAACCAAGATACAAATTGGTGATGCCATATCAACATTCCTTATATTTCTAATATACCCCAACCTGGTAACGGATATTCCCCTGGCAAACCTAGCAAATAAATGATCCTAACACCACAGAAGATAAAGAAAATTTTAAAGCATCTTTAACAGTATTTATTAAAAAAAATTATCTACTCACTTTCAAAACAAAGCCATTTGCTGTTCCTGCTAATATGACATCAGAACCTTCAAGCTTTGTCTTAGAAAGTGTTGTAACATATCCTTCAGCCACATTCGTCATATCAACAAAGTCAAGCTTAATATGACTTTCTCCATTTGAGTAAAATCTTACATCAGCTGTACAGTCCATAACATCAAAATTAGTTGACGACTGAAATAAACAGCAAAAGAAAAACATAAAAAAACATTTGAAGTGTAAGATGTAAATAAAATAACAAATAAAAATATGTCTTTACGACACAGACTGATGTCCTCACTTTGCACCTTTGTCACAAAAGCAAGAGCCATTATTCCATCAAAAGTCCATGAATGTGCATCAAAATAACCTGTTTCACAACAAAAGTGTTGAAGCCTCAAAAGGCAATACCAATATTTACATATTCATCTATAAACTTACAGCACACTCAGACTATTCACTCATATATATGTGTGACTCAGACTGAAATACATTTTAGATAAGTGTTACACTAAATACCATTTAAGAAACATAACAGCAGAAAATGTTCAGGAAATAGTAGAGAAGTTACCCAGTGAAAAGAGGAAGTTTGATCCTAGATCTTGGAAAGAAATATAGCAAAGAGAAAGAAAAATTCTGGACAGGAATACATATTAAACAAACAAGAGGACCCTGTAGGCCCTGTATCGCTCACCTGATCCAATTCAAGTGTGAACTAAGTATTTTCAGGGCGAGGTCAATTGTGACAGGGGGTTAGATCCTTCCTAGTGACCAAGTTTTTTTTAATAATTCATGGATGAATTTTTAATATCAGGGATGACCCAGTTGCAAACCTTACCTTGCTGTAATAAGTACATTGTGACCAGGTTTCATATAGATTAAGTAGAAAACATGGCCTCAGCAGTGTTTTAACAATGTTTTCTATGATTTGACTTTGTGACCTAGTTTTTGAACTCAGGTTACCCAGTGTCAAACTTGACATAGACTTCATAAACACAAACATTCTGACATAGTTTCATGGTGATCAAAGAGAGAATGTAACCTCTACAGTGTTTACAAAGTTTTTATATGATTTGACCTAGTGGCCTAGCTGATTTTTGACCTCTGATTACTCAGTTTCAAACTCTACTTAAAGATCATCAAGAATAACATTCTGATCAAGTTATATGAACATATGGTCATAAATGTGGCCTCTAGCCTCTAGAGGGTTAACATGCTTTTCCTTAAATTTGATCTGGTGACCTAGTTTTTGACCGCACATGACCCAGATTCGAACTTGGCCTAGAGCTAATCAATATAAACATTCTGACTGAGTTTCATGAACATACAGTCATAAATGTGACCTCTAGAGTGCTAACAAGCTTTTTCTATGATTTGACCTAATGACCTAGTTTTTGACCACACATGACCTGGATTCAAACTTGACTTAGAGATTATAAAAATAAACCTTCTGACCAACTTTCATGAAGAAACATATATAATTGTTTCCTCTAGATTGTTAACAAGCTTCACCTTAAATTTGACCTGGTGACCTAGTTTTTGACCGCACTTGACCTAGAGATTATTAATATTAACATTCTGACCAAGTTTCCTGAATATAGAGTAATAAATGTGACCTCTCTAGTGTTAACAAGCTTTTCCTTTAATTTGACTTGGTGACCTAGTTTTTAACCCTAGATGAACCAATATCGAACTTGTCCAAGATTTTATTGAGGGTAACATTCTGACTAAGTTTCATTAAGATTGTACCCGAATTATGACCTCTAGAGTGTTAACAGTCAAATTGCTCACGACGGACGATGGTGACGGACACAGGGCAATCACAATAGCTCACCTTGAGCACTTAAAAAGGGAAAACTGCTCCAAAGACAAACCCTGAAAAGAGGATGTGGAATAAATTGCAAGTTTAAGTGTCACTCCAAATGCACAGAAAAAGACAGAGAACAAGTATTTTATAGCTTTTTGGGAACTTAGGAAATATAAACAATATATGAACTTGGGTATAAAAGAAGTTTTTTTTCCTAACTGTGGCAACTACATACAATGTTTGTTGGAGTAAAACGTGTATGCAATACATTTTTTGCACACTATCAGTATTTTTTATCAAAATGTCACAATTGTAAACAAAAAACAAGGCAGTGCTGGAATTTATATTGATGACAGAAGAGGTCACCATTCAAACAGGTTACTATAAAAAAATGCAAAAGCTTAAAGCTCTTAGTCACATAAGCTCCTTCCTAGCCATGGATAGCCATTATTGTAGAAAAATAACAGAAAAATACCTTTCACCTAATTCGAATGTTCAAAGGATGCAACTTACAATGAACAGCCAGTTAAACATTTTATGTACTTAACATATTCAATTTTGAATTAAATTGTCATTTTGTGTACCATCCAAATATATGACCTTTGTTTTGCATTTAATGACATGAATGATGAGGAAAAATGAAAATATAATTAATATATTAATAAAAAAAATTCAACTAAAGAACATGTTTGTTGTGAAAATTAGTTAACAAAGAAAATAGAAGAAGATGGCAATGAAGACAATTAAGTAGGAGCATGTTTTGATCTTGAACAATTATTAATAACACCTAAAGGCTTTGAATCTCACCATTCCATTATCATAAACCTCTTCTTAAAGCATGACCATGACCTTTGATCACTGAAGTTTCGTGATATGGGACGGCATTTAATATAGCAACTATAGTGATAATAATGTGTTTCATTGATTCGACCTTGTGACCTATTTCACAGTAACACATACACATGTAACCCAATATCCAACTTGATCTAGGTTTTATAAAGACAAACATTCTGTTTCATTATTTTTTTAACAATATTATGATCTCTGGTATTATAAGATTTTTTATTTGACCTTGTGGCCCATTTTACAATCACTAATAACCCATCATTCGTTTTAGGCACCATTGTGAAATATTGTGTTATTTGTATACATATCAACGAAAATAAATAAAACTTTCTTGATTGGTGCAAATATATGTTTGTTGTTTTAAACCATGTAGATAATGTTTCACAATTACCATAGCAGGCATATTTATAGATCATGTGCACAGACTTTCCGGACAGCCCTCGTATAATGGTAACAAGTCTTAAAATTGATTTGACATAGTGAACGCCCTTCTTTTTTCACCGCACATAACCTTTTATCGACTTGACCAAGACTTCATGAACACAAAAATTCTGACCAAGTTTTATAGATTTTCTTTCAAAATTGTGGCCTCTTAAGTGTAAAAGAAACCAATTGTGGACAATTTTAGTAAAGCCTTGCAGTAACTGCTTTGTTTTCCCGCCCTCCCTCCCTTTGCAGGCTACAGTTTAAGGCTGAGTCTGCAAGGTTGTCAATTTTCATGCTTATATGGATACTGTTTTAATGTTTTTCTCATTACATTTCTTTACATGCGTATGTATTATGTCAAACATGTATGTATCTTTCTTTCATGCATTGTTTATTTGTAACATTTCATGCATATAAAGACTGTATGTATAATTATATGTGCATGCTTTTGTTTGCGCGCTTATAACAGTCTTTATGTATCATTATCATCTGATATGCGCGCAAATATATGTAGTTTGGAGCTATAGTTATTAAGTAAATAAAAGCTCTCTATTCCCCTCTATACTGTTGTTGGCTTTTTCCTTTAAAGGTCAAATGGGTGGATGACGGACAATTCAAATCATCCATAAAGCTTACTTTATGGTTAGGCGAGCAAAACAGCTACTTAAATATTGGACATGTCATACTGTGATGAAGGTAAAATCAAAGTTAATAATGCTGACAAAAGTTCCCTTTGATTTGAATTATAATGATATTTATGCATCAAATTTTCACACAATCTTGCATCTACACATTCCTTCGTCAAAGAATGGAAATCATGAAATATAACACTCTTACCTTGCTAGGTATTTACTACTATATAAAGGAATCAAACTCACAAATAAGTTAGTTTTCCGATAGCTCCATTGCCCTTTATGTTATTTGTTTATGCCTGTTGACCGCATACAATTTAGGTATCATTAAATGCAAGGTATTTGATTACCAAAATGTTAAATAAATGACCGAAAGTACATCATACAGTTATATTCAGTTTGTATATTTGCTTAACTCAGATCTTTAACAAAATAACATACTTTGCAATCTTCACCATAAAACTTATACGTTACATTATTTTTGGTAAATGTCTTATGTTTTCTATTTTTGCACACGAAATCCTTTTCAATCATACCAAAAAATACAGGGTCACCAGGCAACCAAACTTCACGTACATGTTGCAATCATATTGAACAGTGTTATAATATATCACAATCAACTTACATTGTTAAGACATTTCCTGTTTAAATATGAATCAGTATGGTTGTGTTTGCAATCCATAACTCTTTTTTGCTCTTCGGTAATGTTTTGTTCAACAACTTGAAAATCAGCTGAACATAGTATGCCATGATCACTTTCTATTTCTTCTAGGTTTTTTCCTTTGGCAAAAGTTACAAATAGTGTTATTGAATTATTTTGTCCCACCAATATAGCATCTTGAACTAGATTGTATGATTCATTTGCATTGCATTGCAGTGGCAAATCAACAAACGTGGTCAACTTGTCTTTGCAAACTTTCGCTATTTTTGATATATACCATAAAGAGTTTCTTTCCTGTTGGTTTGTAAAAAAGAAAATGTGCCCATCATTTTGAACCACAGCTTTGTAGTTTATTTCTATATGCTCTTTCAATAAAACGGTACTTGCAGTATTCTTTTCAAAGGAGTTCAATACATCATATTGTTTCATTATTTCCAAATTGATTTCATTGTTGGCCAAAGAAGCTGCAACAGTTAAAATTGAATGGTTTTCATGTTCGTAAAAGCTTTCTGTTACGATTCCCTGCACACTTAGCTGAGCATGTAAATTAATTACAACTGCATCAGATATAGATTTCATATTAAACTGATCAAGACCAAAACATTTACAAATACTTCCACACACTATCAAACTCTCATTTTTCTCATCAACCAAAATCAATGTTATAGTATTGTCATTGCCATGTTCATTTATGTTTGCTTTCTCCACCTCATCAAATCTAGTATTCAACTTGTACACTTCATTTCCATCAGCAATGTAAAAGCTGCCTTTGTTAGGAACAATTTTTGACAACGCCTTTCCTCTTCGGACAATTTCAGTTTCGCTTTCTATAACAGCAGCGAGTATAGTCAAAGTCAAGAGGGTGATGGTATGCATTCTTATTCCTTCAATGGCCTGTTCTTCTGAAATGAAGGAAAATTGTCAACCAGAATAGTCAATAACTATTAAATGATATCTAGTGTAACGTTGCTACTTTGCAATTCAATATAAAAAAATTGTTTCCCGTTTTAAAAATATATATACAATTATTTACTAATTAACTGTGAATAATACTGTCATTATCACCAAATAATTAATGTTTACCGAGGCAATAGCCTAGATGTGCATGATTTTACCTTTAAAACATTATCATAAAGTCTTTTAGGTATTCAATAAATTTTACCACTTTGGTAGGACACCTAAAGGGACTATTCACCAAATTCTCTGGAGAATTATTTAATAAAATGTTTTACTATTTGAAGCTTTAATCAAGAGTAATTTATAATTGTAAAAAAAAAAAAAATGTTAAAAAAATCGGAGACTGGGTTTGAACTGGTGTCGCCAAAATTGCAGTCCAGTGTCATATCCACTGTGCTACAAAGGTTAACCCTAAACAATTAGAATATTTAAGCTATACACCTAACTTGGTAATATCAGGTAATAACATAGACTAGCCAATCATGCATAATAATGAATTCTACTAGGTATACATACCTAGTAATGTTTTTTCATGAAAAAATACGAAAAAACTGCGAAAAATAAATTAATTGTAAACTATGGGGTACTTCAGTAAGTTAGTTTCAATGCACTGTACACGTCGATACCAAGTTTATGTCAGTTTTCTTTTATTTTCGCTATTTCATCATACGTGTATTATAAGTCCCTTTAAATTGATTGTATAAATAATTAGGCTTGTATGTAAAGTTGGTATTTAACGTAGAATAAATTAATTTGGGCTTCAATGTAAAATGTTAATATGCTATAAATGTTTAACCAAAGGCAATAGCTTTATCAAGACTTGATAAAATGATAATAGGTCAGTCTAAGTAATTATCAATATGCCTGCTCTTATATGAAATACCGCTAATGTCCTATTAAACATGCATACCCTAATAGATGCGCTGGGGCTCTTTTCGTTGGTCTATTTTCTGATTCAGGGACATGAACAATGAAACCTTTACTCTAAACTAAACAAGAGCTGTCACAGAGACAGCGCGCTCGACTATTCCGCCACTTTTCAGTGTAAGGATTGAAAAGTTTTGGCGAAACATGCATGGATCACTGTTAGATTAGATTGCAATGCAATACATGATGTGCGGAGATATTAACATAAATGTGGTTACATGAAAAATTTTAACCAGAATTTTTAAGTGTAATAATAATGGGCCATTATTTGCAAAACACAGTTATCTAACTTGATTATTCAATTAGGTTGGGTGGTTGAATACCATTGTATAAAGTCTCAATGCAATACATTAAGTAGTTGCTGAGATATTATCCTATGTGTGCTAACATGCAAGACCTTAACCAGAATTTCTAAGTCGCATAATAAAGGGGCAAAAATTATATAATATGAAAGATTGAGTAACATGTATCTTACTTGATTTAATAAGAAGGTTAAATGGTTGGGAGCCTGTGTGTAAAGTTTCAATGCAATACATGATGTATTTGCTGAAGCATTGACTTAAAAGTGGTTACATGCAAAACCTTAACCAGAATTCTATGTTGAATAAAAAGGGGCCATTATTTGAATTTAATGCAAACAAGAGTTATCTTACTTGGTTATTTAAGTAGATTGGATGGTTGAGTACCATTTTGTAAAGTCTCAATGCAATTCATCCAGTAGTTGCTGAGATATTAACCTATGTGTGCTTACATGCAAAACCTTAACCAGAATTTCTGAGTCAAATAATAGGGACAATTATTTGCATTAAATGCAAACTAGAGTTATCTCACTTGGTAAATTAAGTAGGTTGGATGGTTGAGTACCATTGTATCAAGTCTCAATGCAATACCTCAAGCAGTTGCTGATATATTAACCTATGTGTGCTTGCATGCAAAACCTTAACCAGATTTTTTAAGTCAAATAATAAAGGCCTATTATTGGCATTTAATGCAAAGTAGAGTTATCAAACTTGGTTAATTAAGTAGGTTGGATGGATGAGTACCATTGTATAAAGTCTCAATGCAATACCTCAAGTAGTTGCTGAGATATTAACCTATGTCTGCTTGCACGCAAAACCTTAACCAAGGGGTGATGCCGACGCCGACGCTTGGGTGAGTAGTATAGCTCTCCTTATTCTTCGAATTGTCGAGCTAAAAGTGCAATTTATTCTGATGAAAAGCAATGTTCCATCAACCGCCATTTAAGACATGCATATACAAAAAAACAATATTGAATGATGGCTGATCAGTTATAACTCATATAATTGCTGAATATTGGTATCGATATATTAAAGTCATGTGCTATGAGTGGACCATTTAATTGAACTACACAGCAAGGTATGCATACAGATGCGATGCAGCATTTAGTGATCGGTGTTTCATATTTTTTACTCCAATTTAGCAGATTTTATAAAGCTGCTGAATGGGAAACTTTGGTTCTTTTTTAGCACGCAGGATTCTGGCCTCAGATTCGTGCCCTGTTTATTTAATAGGACATTTATGGTATAAAATAAAATTGTATACTTAAAAAAAGAGAAGTAAATAGACAAAGTTGATTTTCAGTTTAAAAACAAATGTTTCTTTTTCTCAATTAAATAAGAGGAAAAACTCTCCCACCGCTCATTCAACATTGTGACACTATCAAAGCTGTGACAATTCTATTCGTACCCAAGAGACAGGCTCAGTAGAAAAAAAGAAGAAAAATTAACTTCAAGTCTTCCTTAAACCTAATTTGTTAAGCCTCAATAATAATCATTAAGAATCTACATGCACTTACCTATAAAAAATACCACTTGGTGTCTCTACATTATTTTATCAGTTCCATTCTGTTGCCTGAAAATATTTATCATTTCTGGTAATAAATACATCCAATGCATTACATGTAATAATGTTGAAGAAGTCCTGGCTGCCAGAATGTACATAAACACAAAGACTCAAGTAAAATCACTTCCTGGTGTGGATGATATGATAAAACATTTCCTTAACAAGAAATAATCAGATGTTAATTCAATGGCATGGTAATTATTCATTAAATTTAGACAAGAGAAAAAAAACATTCTGACTCTGCGTAGCCAAGTTTTTATTGCTGGGCTACAAATCCTGCATTTGCCGCATTTTTTTTCAATTGTTTTGTTATTAATATACTAATGAAATATATTTAAAACTTCTTATTGCAAATGTTTTGTATTTTATCAAAATGTTTGATATTTGATTACTGTAACTTTAAAAGTGTGACTAATAAGAATAATTAACCAAAGCAGCTGCCAATGAATATTACCATGAAGTGATGACATAAGCTGTATGGCTGTAGCTTTAATGAATTTTAGCAATCAGTTTAATTGAGGAAAATACTGGTATTTATAAATAATTCTACGTTATAGTCATTTAAACAAAAATTAAACACTTGCAAAACTGGCACAATCTAGCAGGAACTTACTAGTGGTCAGCATACTCTACGCACTCACTAAAATTACTACCCTATAATTATTGTGTCCAAAAACCTGATATTTCAAACTTCCGTTTATAACATTAATTCACCTGCATATTAAAGATGCACATTATGCCCAACAATGTTTGAGCCAAAGATATTATATCAAATTTCAGTGGAAAATTATTTAAATTTAGCAGAACTGCTCTGGATATTGAATTATAGTTTTACAACTTAATATGTATCATATCTATCATTAGATGAAGGCCGGATCTTAGCTTCATAAGCCTGCCATTCCATATTTTCATATTCAAGCCATTCCCAACTAAGGATAACTTGTAAACCTAGCTTTATAATATAAATGCATGTATATAAGAAGGCGATTCGGCATTAATAAGTCACATCATGTCACTGACACATTGTTTTGTGAAGGTTTTGCATCATTATAGTGATTACCACAATTATGAGTGATGACCTAGTATTTAATTATGCCAAGAAAATGAAATGTGTGTTTCAAATTTCACTGCCAAAAAAACAGAAATAGTAGTAATGTAGGTCCGGCAATTTCTCTTTTTTCTATGTTAAGTTGCATTTCACACTTTAAACGGCCACTATTTTGTTTGGGTCAACAACAACAATTAGTGCTAAATAACAGGAATACATTATAAGGAAGAATTCACTGTCCTGCATTTTCAGTTACATCTCAAATAATTGGATTAAGTTGTAGTTGGTGTTTTTTCTATGTTTCCAGTGTTGTAATCATTAGAAAGACAACATTAATGGAATTTTATATGTGTATAATAATAATTTTTAAAAATACAGGAACTAGTTATTTTTTATAAAATTTGGTCAGTTTTGTTCGACATTTGATGAACATTTTTACCGTGGGTTCAGAAAACTGATATTGCCTCCTTCAGCACTTTGGACTTTTGGTCGCTTCAGACGATTTATCTTTATAGAAAGGTATATTTCCCAACGTCCATTTGCCAAATAAGCATTTGGAAGAGTTGAAAACATATAAATCCCGATTTAATCTGAAGAAAACATGACGTAACATTTCGTGTCAAATATGTTACGTCTCGAATCGCTTGGTTTTTTGACAACAACAGACAAGTATAATTCACTTTAGTGACCTGTTTTTAATTTTACCGAGGTCAGGTGTTCATTTGATGAAAACAATAGTTCCCATAAATACGTACAAAATGTGTATTGATCGACCGAAATATTTCGCCTAAAGTCGTGTCTCAAATGTTATGTCTCAAATTATTCAGATTTTGTTCATGTACATAGCCCTTTGTGTATTTCGACAAACTTTAACTGTGTGGCATATAGCTAATACCGCAACAGAAAAGTAGCACCGAACGCGCGCATTGATACTGTGTAGTATATCCAAGATGGCGGAACAAGCAAAGCATGGGTAAGTGTTGTCGTGGAAGTTACGTCCTAACAGATTCGAGGTGGGCTTATTTCATTCAGTTTCATGACATTAATTGATGCAGCTTGTATATTTCGCCTGTATGGGTGCACAAACAAATGATTTGTCTCAATTGTCTTGAGGTTTAAAACATTCGATTTCACGCACGTTCAGTTCAAATGTGTTGTAAAGATCGATCCAAAGCTGGTATTTTGGTGTCTTATGTTACGTCTACGAAGTCATTGTGTTTACATCGGTACACGCTGTATTTTAAGCAGTCATAATTCACAATTTTGCATATTAACTGAGTAAATTTTAACCAGATAATTGGGAATTTCTTAAAAAATGCCTGTTGTCACACAGCTCTTATTACACGAATACGTAACGGCGACACCATTCATTACCGATTTTGACATTTGGGTAAAAGAGTCCCAAGTTACGTCCAAATAATTTTGAAAAGCATTTTAAGTCTCTAGTGCTAGTAAGAAAGAATGTATAAACATGTTATGTACCTGTGTTACGCAATAATCAAGAGACATATACGAGAAATAAGCCTCAAATAGCTCATATTACTGCCACAAAAGTATATAACTTTACTCTTTGATGTACGCCTTTGTATCCAGTTACATCTGGATGTAAAGTCCTAAAACCGATTGTATGCTTCAAAACTCGGCATGGTTTGCTTTGTTTTTCTGCATAAAAAAACAACTATTTATGTGACAAAGCATTACAAATTATAATAAAGCAAATGTTTACAACAAGAAAGGGTTCAATTTATAGTGGAATGTCATTGTTACATCACCAATTTTTTAAATAAATTGAAGGCTCATTACTTTTTTTGTGTGAAGTGCTTTATTTAAATCTTCTAAGGTATTTTAGAAGTGACAAAAACAACTAGAGCTGTCACAGGAGAGACGAATACCCCCAAATGCCGCCTGGACACAGGAATGGCAAACCATTCCTTTGAAAAGAGGCCATAACTCCAAGGTTACTGCCAAAAAATGTTCAAATCTGTCAAGCCTTTCATGAGTTATCGTCCGAAAACCATTTTTCTATTTTTAGTAACAGTGACCTTGACCCCACCAGCCCCAATATCGACATTGATCTGTATCTTCTGATGTTACACCTGTGTACCAAAAATTGTTCAAATCCATTTAGCCTTTCATGAGTTATCGTCTGGAAACCGTTTTACTTTTTTTAGTAACAGTGACCATGACCTTGGCCCCACCAGCCCCAATATCGAACTTGACCTGTATCTTCTGATGTTACACCTGTGTACCAAAAAATTTTCAAATCTGTCAAGCCTTTCATGAGTTATCGTCCGGAAACCGTTTTTCTATTTTTAGTAACAGTGACCTTGACCTTGGCCCCACCAGCCCCAATATCGAACTTGACCTGTATCTTCTGATGTTACACTTGTGTACCAAAATTTTTTTAAATCTGTCTAGCCTTTCACGAGTTATCGTCCGGAAACCATGAAAACCGACCGACCGACCGAACGACCGACCAACAAGCTCACTAACTTGATCTGTATCTTCTGATGTTACACCTGTGTACCAAAAATTGTTCAAATCCGTCTAGTCTTTCATGAGTTATCGTCCGGAAACCATTTTTCTATTTTTAGTAACAGTGACCTTGACCCCACCAGCCCCAATATCGACATTGATCTGTATCTTCTGATGTTACACCTGTGTACCAAAAATTGTTCAAATCCGTTTAGCCTTTCATGAGTTATCGTCTGGAAACCGTTTTTCTATTTTTAGTAACAGTGACCTTGACCTTGGCCCCACCAGCCCCAATATCGAACTTGACCTGTATCTTCTGATGTTACACCTGTGTACCAAAATTTTTTCAAATCTGTCTAGCCTTTCATGAGTTATCGTCCGGAAACCATGAAAACCGACAGACCGACCGACAGACCGACCGACCGACAAGCTCACTCCTATATACCCCCTCAAACTTCGTTTGTGGGGGTATAAATACAGTAGCATGTAAAAGAACTTACTAAACTATTGATAACATTTTTTTTATGTGGACACCAAGCAATTTGTGATGTAACAAAACAAGCTGGACAGTGAATTATTCCTCATATGTCTCCACTCAGTGCAATAAAATATTGAAAATATATACTCCAAAGAAGAGATATCAATGGTCAAATAGCGTAATTGTCTGCTGGCAATGAAAATTGAGAGCTGTGTGCAAAAATGATTAGAATCGGTCTGGAAACCGCCAACAAATTTTTTTTGGTAACGCCTTTAAATACTAGGATGATACTTGTACTTAAACAAAAGATGCAATATCCTCAATACAAAAGTGATTAGGCGTAGTCACGGAAAATATAATACACTGTAAACAAGTATAGTACAAGTGTTGTTACTGAGTCATTAATGTGATTTTCAATTAACACTAAGGGACGAGTTTTCAAAGTCCATTACATGTACTTAGCGACTATCAACTTTGAATAGCTCCTTATTAAACTGCATTATCAATAGTTCATGTGCTTGCTACCCATGTTATTGAAATTATTAACAATAGTGTAGCATAAGATGTACTGTTTAAATACCATTCACAAGGGTTTGCCGTTGAAAAAACTGTTTTGTACAATATTTAAGGAAAACCCAAAATATTTACTGTGCATATAAGACTTATAAAAGAGAATATTATGCTAATAATTGCACAGTTAACGTACGTGAACACATTCAAGATGAGAATAAAGAAACACATTCCAATATGGTCAATGCAATACATTCAATGCTAGTATATTGTCTTAAATTTATTATAAACAGATTTGCCTAGAAAAAAAAGAAATGATTTAAAGAATTTGATATTAGATCATCTTTGTTCCATTACGAATACATCAACACTTCCATACAAGTATGGTGCGGGGTCCAACTTGTTATTTATTTTGCATTTTTTTCAAAACATCAACTTTCTCATAACAGTCTTCATCGTAACTGGGTTGCCCGAAACCCGTGACAAATAAATACTGTTTCGGACAAGTCAAAACTCCCAGATGGTTGCCCGAATGGTCAAGTGCATTTCCGAAATTCAGATCCCTCTGATTTCAAAATTTCTTCAGCAACAATTCACACATCATGATTGAATGTTATTATTATATTGAAATATTGGCTTTCGTATATTTATGCATGATTTGGTTACTTTTACTTTTGGTTAATTACTTGCCTAAAAGGACAAGTGCTGAAAGAAAATTAAGGTAAAGATTGTCATAATGGTGTATGAGTCAGAAAATAACCCATTGAATATGGATGTGATAATCACACATGCACGCTGGAAATAGGTTGTTGTTGTTATGTATACGAAATGTATACTTTAATACATACAGCAGTGTTTTTCTCAACCTGATGTAAGGTCGAAATTGGGCCCGTTTCAAAATTTAAACAAGAGGCACATCAGTGCCTGTGCTCCACTGGCCAAAAGGTTCAAGCAAAGACCACCTAACGAACATTTTCGTCAAGTTTCATAGAAATACAATCATCAATTTTTGAGGAGAAGTTATTTAAAAAAAAAATTACTTTAATAGCTCTGGCTGCCATGTTGTGCAGTGGACCGAAATGATTTGGGCAATTTGAGTAAAGGAGCACCAAACAAACATTTCTGTCAAGTTTTATCGAAAAAAGGTCATCGGTTTCGACGACAAGTCGTATAAAGTTGTTTTTTATTTTTTAGCTCTGGCAGCCATGGTGTGCAGTGGACTGGAACCATTTAACAAATTTTGTTTAATGACCACCCAAGGAACATTTCTGTCAAGTTTCATCAAAATCTGATCATCGGTTAACATTTAATCTGAATAGATTATGAAGCAAATATCTAACCTGAACAAGAACTGACGAGATAGAATCGACTTGGTGTTTCACTTACACTTTTCGGCCATTTAAGTTACTAAAAATAGCTGTTTCATAAACTTTCAGAATGTCACTTAAACGAAAATTAATGTTCAGTCGATATATACTTTCCTATGTATAAATGTAAGGTTTTTAAATTGATCTTTTTGTGAGAACTTTATGCTTATATGTTTACTCATAAATTATTATTGTTTAAAAATTATTTAAAGATGCTATACGTGAAAAATTAAGACATTATTTTTTTTTTCTATTAAAGGGAGGTAATTCAGTAGTAAAATGTAATCAAAGCTATTAAAGCATGGCATTTCTTTTCTAACCATGTTGATATTATTACAGTCTATTCAAGCAAGATGCCTTTTGTTTTTACATAGTACCCATAGGTTCTGAAAAACAAGGAGCACTATTCCCAACAGAAGGATGTCACTCCCTATCATTGCATGAGCATCATAATAAAGAAATGTTTACTCAAACTGCAAGCTGCTCAATTGAAATAGGTATTTACCTCAAGCATACAGTTTTATAATGTGGCAAAATAGTCGGACTACTAGATTGTCATTCGGACTAGTAAAATATGCCATTATGCTAGTCCAACTGGCTAGTAGGTTAAAATGTTTTTCGTGAAGACTGCGGACGAGAAGTCCTTAAAGGTTTTTCTATTTTTAACTCTCGCAGCCATGTTGTGCAGCGGACCGGAACCATTTGGGCAATTTTGGTTAAAGGGCATCCCGATGAACATTTATGTAAAGTTTCATCAAAATCTGATAATCGGTTTCTGAGAAGATGTAGTTTAACGTTTTTTTTTCTATTCTTAGCTCTGGTGCCCATGTTGTGCAGCAGACCAGAACTGTTTGGGCTATTTTGGTTAAGGACTACCCAAGTAACATTTCTGTCAAGTTTCATTGCAATACGATCATCGGTTTCTGAGGAGAAGTCGTTTAAAGGTTTTTCTATTTTTACCTCTGGGGGCCATCTTGTGCAGTGGACCGAAACCATTGAAGCAAATTTGATAAAGGACCATCCAAGGAACATTTCTGTTAAGTTTCATCAAAATCTGCCTATCCGTTTCAGAGGAGATGTCGTTTAAAGATTTTGCTATTTTTAGCTGTGGCGGCCATATTGTGCAATGGACCAGAACCATTTGAGCAATTTTAATAAAGGACCACCCAAGGAACATTACTGTCAAGTTTCATCAAAATCTGCCGAACCGTTTCAGAGGAGAAGTCATTTAAAGATTTTGCTATTTTTAGCTCTGGCGGCCATATTGTGCAATGGACCGGAACCATTTGAGCAATTTTGGTAAAGGACCACCAAAGGAACATTCCTGTGAAGTTTTGTCAAAATCCGCTTATCAGTTTCAGAGGAGATGTCGTTTAAAGTAAAAGTTTACGCACGCACGCACGCACGCACGCACGCACGCACTCACGATGGACAAACGATGTGACGACATAAGCTCCATGGCCTTCGGCCAGTGGAGCTAAAAAATCACAAACCTTTAAGGTGATCAGCTAATAAAATGACCACCTTACTTTGCCCTTCAAGTATGGACTGTTTAGGCAAAAAAAAAAAACAACTGTGTTTCCGGTATTCTATTGTAAAATATATAAAAAAAAAAAATATATCGTCATTATTTTCGTTGTATGTCTTTCAATGTCTCCGGAGGATAAACTTTCATTATAACGAGACGGGAAAACAAAATGGCGGAGGGCAGGGAACCCTGTCCGATATCTTCTAATTGGCAAATGCATGTTTACGGTCCAAACACGTGGTTGATCACAGGATACATATTTTGCTGTCTTTATAATGAAAATATTTTTAATTATAGTTCGCGGTGTTATTTATCCATATCCATGTCCAAAATAAAACTTACTTTTTTACGATTAGGCTTTGCATATATCATGCAGGCTTCTTATGATTAGGCTTTGCGAATTCATGCAGGCTAACTGCCAGGTTCCAATACACATTTCATTAATCGTTACATTAATTTATCCGAAATTATCAATGGTTATGCCTTATTTAAGTCCCATCAACTGAAATCCAAACAAAAACATACGAAAGTTAACAACACATTTATTGGAATGTGTCGGCTGCAGATCAAACGGTACAATTTGTGATGTCATAGCACGAGCAGTGATAAGATGAAAGGCGCGTGGCTATCAATTGTATTTAATTCGGTCAGTCGGATACCGTATGATCCCATTTGATTACCAGGATTTCGCCTCGGCTTGTAAGAAAATACCATACAATCGAAAAATTAATAATCAATAACCGTCGTCTGGGAATCTTAAAACAATGACCAAATGTTTGAATTCACTATAAATATGAATGAAACTTTGATTGTATGAAAATAAGATAAAATAAATCCATATCTGGGTTTACTTAATGTTCTGTTATTAACCTACCTCCACTTGAAGGCCTGGTTTAAGGAGCTCACCGTTGACAAGAAAATCGGCGATTTTCCTCAAGCAAATTTACAAATTTAGTTGATAATTGACTGTTTGGCTAGAACGTTATCACCGATTTTTAGAAATTGAAGTGCTGGATTTTTCCTAAAAAACGATTGCGACTTATAAACGAGTATTGTATACAAAAATAACCAGATTTCATGGGCAAAATTGGCGGGAAAATCTGGTAGTCAAAGGTAAGGAAATGATTTCAGATATTAAACAATGCTATTTTTTCAGACTTTTTGTAAATAGGGAAACGCCTTAGATATAACATAATTGATATGATGCAACGGAAAATTGCTTGAAATGGACACTATAAAAAAAAATAAAAAAATAAACCTGACCGACCGACCCTATTTTTTTTCGCCATGTTACCGGAAACACAGGCATTTTATTGTTTGGCCTTATTAGACGGGGTTGATTTTAAATCCAGCCCTGTAATTTCTCCAAGTCTTAGATAATGTACACATGAATAGAAGCAGAAGCACCACAAGAGGAAACCAATGCAATTTCTATCTATTATTCTCAGTTCATTTTTACATATAAGGGAAATGACTCCTCACATACTAACCGAGAGTTATATGAGTTGCTCCTCATGTGCTGAATTATATCTTTTCTAAAACTAAGTGCAAAATATTCAGTTGTTTGTTATCACAGTCCTAAAACGTAGGGTTTATGTAGACAGGTCAGAATCATCATTTTTAGATTTGATCGAAGAAGTGTAGCAACATTTTTTTTTCATTTCCACGCCTAAACTGTCCCCATTTTGTCAGGTTCATTATTGACTAACCCTATAAAAACAGTAAAATCTACGTTTAGCAAATAAATTTAGTTACAAATGGAAGGAAAAACCAAGAACTTAAGTTGAAAGGTAAGATTTTTTTTGTCCAGTGGTAATAAAACATTAGGGTCAGGTTAAAAAAATTATGACAGGCACAACTAATTTCTTTGTTTTATAGGCCTTATAAATATTTACAAGCTGTGTTGAACAACCTCTTTTATTACTTCTTGTTTAAGTGTATCTCAGATATCTGACAGTTTCAAAAGAATATAAATACCCTCTTCAAAGATAACAACCTGCTTCAATAGATGATTAAGATTTCTTTTTGAAAAAAAAGATATCATATTTGTGAAACTTGGCTGCATGCCCAAATATCGTATATCTGACACTGCATGTAAAAAGGCTATTATAACAGCAATATTTTCTTCCTTTTTGACTAAGATGTGCTAAATGCTATACTTTAAGGGAACAAAACTGAGAAAGAAGAATGATAATGAAAAAACCAATACAACTGCTGTCTACATTATTAATCACATTTCATGCTGGTTACCTTTGTCACAATTAAGTAACAGTACCAGTTCTAAAATGTTATGAAGTCCTTTTTCTTTAAATGCAAGTATCCCTATTGTAACAGAAAAACACTCTCATGGATAATAGCAGTGGTGGGAAAAAACATGGGGATTTCCCTTCAGCATTGCCCGGCATTTACATGTACCTGGCCCTGCTGTGTCCTTTTGATTGACAGAGCCCTCTTTGATGATTTTGAACTATATTTGATATTTATTGGACATATTGTCAAGTCAATTATCTGAAATAAGTATGAAAATAAGAAATATTCAAAATTTGACACTTAAATAAAGATAACAACTTAGGTATTCATAACCAACTACTAGTATTGAAAGTTGTTACAGTACATACACAATATGAATTGAACATTGCATTAGTGCACCATTAAGGCTCATTCAATGCGCATCAAAAGTGCCCTTTCTGACCCTGAGCACCCTGCCCTTTTCAAATCCTAGCTGGAGCACTGTAATGATGATCATGGACCTTATGCATCTAACACGGAAAATTATGTATACACTGTTTTCATATTAGATATAGAAGGAACATAGATCTCAAGTATTTGCCTATAAAAGAGTAAGATTAATTTTCCCATTACCAGATATGTATGATCCTCAATAGATTAGGTTTATGCACAAATGAAAATAATTTTCAAACAAAACTAGGCAAATCATTAAACTATTTCTATGTAGTATATACATAAATGCTGGGGCATATCGGATTTGACAAGGATGCATTGGATAACAGAACTTAAAGTACATGCATGATTATTTCCATTAAATAAATGATATGTCCAGAAAACATGTTTCTCTTTTTATTACCTTTTTGAAAACTTTATTATGCATCAGTCAATTGTAACCACGGCCCCTCCAGGTCCGGGGAATAGCGGGACTTTCGGTCCAGCCAAGCCCAGGTAAACCCCCCGAACTGATAAGTAAAATCCCCGCCAAATGCCCCCGCACCCCAGAGACCCTAAGTAAGGCACATTCCCCGCTATATTTGGCGCAAATACAAAACCACCGCAATCACCCGGCACTGTGGGGCCACCGGGAAGTTAAAAACACAGCCCATTTCCCCGGCTATCCCCGGAATAACCCCGCCCCTTGGGGGGGGGGGGGGGCGTTTTCTGAAGCTATTGTAGCATATATTATATGTTATTTATTATTGGAGGTTAAAATAGCAAGTGTGGTTTATGGATATTGTCCAACTGAAAATGAGGCTAGAAGGCCTTGAACCACCTCTGTGAATTTTGAACATGTGTTTGACACCAGTCACTTTCAGTCATGATTTTCCAAAAATCTTTAAATTATATATAAGTAACATACCTAACAAATCACATTTAAACAAGTTTTTTGCACAATGATTACATTTTAAATGAATACTAAATTCAAATTTGTTTTTTAAGTTTTGACACTTACAAAAACATACAATAACCGTAGCTGTGCCCTACCAACAAAGACAGAAGAAAAACGAACGGAGCTACTTGAGCAAATTCGGCATGAAAGATCTTTTGCAGGTACAATGTTTATTTTAGTATCAATTTTCCCAAAATGCTTGTACACTCAATATGCCAACGACCTAATTATCATGAGGGGAATGAGTTTGTTCACCCTCAAGTTAAGGGGCCATTTACGAGCATGGTACAATTTACAAAAAAATGTGTATATGCAGGACATGTTTAAATTAACCTTCATGTTGCAGTTAGCTGCTTCGGGGAGATATGCCACATGCAAATTATGCAAGTCTTATGCAGTAGCAGCTGATGAAAACTTAGATATGAGTACCAAAAGCATTGGTTACCGCAGAATATATCCCCAAATTTTACCGCATTCCCAATCTCTCCCTCAAAAATGCCATTTTTGCAAAAAACACATGACTGGTAGTGTACATGTAGCTTAAGTTTCTAATTAAATTACTCTTACAGTGTATAAATTGTGAATTATTAATTAATTCTTACTGGTAATGTATAAGTTAATTCTAACTGGTAATGTTTAAGTTAAATAAACCAACACAATGTAGAAATTAAAAAATAGTTATTAAATACGTCGAAACAATATTGCATACTTCTTTTCAAATATGGGTGATCACAGCGGTACAATAAGTATTGGTGTAAAATTAAGTCTCATTTATCGAAATATCTAAATTTTATGACTGTTGTGTTAGACTAAATTTCTAGGCGCACATGGACAGGGCTTTAATGAATTTGATTTCAACCTTTTTTTTTCAGGAGCCAGAATTCGGCTACTTCCCAATTAAAAAAGAACAGCTTTCCCAATGTTTAGACATTTGTTCCCTAAAAACTATCCGAAAAAAAATGGATCATTTTATATATAATAGTTTCTCATCGTATGCCAACATTAAATTATTCAAATACATGAGCTTAAAGTGGACATATTAAATTTTCCTTCTTTGATTCATTTTCAACAAAAAAATCTTAAATGAAAGGGCTATTTTTGCTTTAAAAGCCTTCATGGATTTTCTAACTGTGTTAAATCAACAAGCCTTGATTGTAGAGGCACAAAAGCTTTGTTCACAAGCAGTATTCCAGTAGCCAATGACAGTGCCCAATATAAGACTGATTGATTGTACATGAAGAAAAAATCTGCAATTAATATGAATTACTTTTAAAACTTTTTTTTTCAGATAAATATATACTGGTTCAGAAGCAGTTTCCGACAGTTTTTACAAATATTTATTGATTTATTCATACGTGTTAAAATTCCTACTAAAATTGTTCACATTTTAGATAACTACAGCTCAAGCTGCTATTGTCGATATATTTTTCACATGTGTGACGTCACATATAGTGTATCTAACGGGGGCGCCAAGAGGGTACTTACACTGTTCTGATTAGCTGTTGACGAGAAGCAGTTTCCGACAAATCAAATATGCGGCAGATTTTAGGTGCCTATTGTGTGTTTTTTTATCCATTTATTCAATATACTAAATAGAAGACTATAATATGAGAACTATTATTTAATTTTTCAGCATTTACCAAAAATTAAACCTAAAACCTTACGCCAGTCATCATTCTGGAAATCAGGCAGACACTAAATATCAATGATATTTTGTTTCATTTCTAATAAGAACTTGTGTTTGTAATCATTTTAGTGAATGTGGGTGTGAAACTAGCATGACAACAGTGTTCGCAAATATGTACACAATGATCATCGTTTGTATAAGTCAATTAAGGACAACCTTGTAGCCATTCATAGATATGCAAATTAGGTTCACACACATGCGCAATGCGCTGCGCGTGACGATCCGCCACTTGCACGTGACGATCCGCCACGTGCAAGTTTGTGTACAAATTGAAAAATAAACATTAAACATTAAATAATAAAAGTGATTTACGTGTCTTGGTAAAAACTTTAACTTTTGATTGCCTAGTAACCATATAATTGAATTGCAATACCTTCTTTATGAAGATCAAAAGAAAGTACGCGAAAAAGCGATTTGTTGGAAACTGCTTTCCGTCAAAAACTGCTTCTCAACCAGTATATATAATTTTTGTGTAGTACAACAAGTTGGAGGGTATATAGGTGATAATCTCCCATCAAAAATACAAGACTGGTAGTTGAGATGCCATGGCTCTAGATCTAAAGCCAATACAACAGCCCAGTTAAGTGGATCCAAATACAGTCATCAAAAGTGTTTTGGATGAACAAGCCCGAATTTATATACTACTGTTTGGCATTACACTTTTTAACACCCAAACACTGAAGGAAGCATTTTACCAGTGGAGGGCTTGCTGGCTTGATACAGTACAGGGCTTTTTCTGCCCAATTTGGGAAAAAGACCCTAGACATTTTGGGAAATTTTGGGTCGTGAAAATGCCGAAATTGGGAAATTATACAGTTAAACGAAAAAGCTGTCTAGTCTCCAGCGAATAGGAAATGGTTTTATATTAGTTTATTTCCCTTTAAAATACCCAAAATGGCTGAAATATCAATCCTTAGGTGTAAATATCTATTGCAATAAATCGATCATGACAGATAATATTTTATACAGATATCTGAATGTGATGAAAATCAATGATTTCCGAATTTAATTATCAAAAAAACTTAACATCAGATAATTGATATGATGTTGATAATGATCCAGTACATGTAAAAAGACTTTCTAAAAAAAAAAAATAATAATTTTTTTTTAATTTTGATTGGGATTTTTTTCTGAAAATTGGGAAAAATATCTTATATTTTGCTTTGGGAATGGGTCCGATAGTCGACCCCTTGGGTACTATAGAAAAAGCCCTGTAGTAACATAACAATAAAGTAAACATTGTGTTATTCCAACGTCCAACGTCTAATCTAGGCCTGAAGGATAAGTATATTTACTGACTGATATAGAAATCAGAAATTTAATTATTGCCAATTACATTTCTAAGCCATTAGGGTTGGACCTGCTAATCACACATTAGTCATTCTAAAATGCCGTCCAGGCTTTTTTTTTAATGACGGTTAGCCTGGACCAGGCTAACCGTCATTAAAAAAAAAGCCTGGACGGCATTTTAGAATGACTAATCACACATCTGCTTAGACTACAACGAAATAATAGAATAGAAAACGAAAAACAACAAACCAGAGAATTTAAAAGAAGAAAATATTTTGAAAATAGTTATACAACAGATTGTTATTGAAACACTTACATTCTTTCATCAAAACTTCTCTTCACTTAAAATTTTTCGTTGCACTTCCTGGTTTAATGCAACCTAATTTCGAGGGTAAAAAGGGAAGTAACTTTCAAGTATTAGTCAAAACGACGTTTTAGAAACGGTCTTATGTCAGAAGTGCACCACAAAAAAATGCGTATCTAACAACGATTGTGAAACTACATTTTATTACTACAAAGCGTACTGTTCAACTCATTTCTCTGAAATAATTAGGCAATCTTTATTCAATCAATGATCTAATAGAAAAGCTAAAATCAGAAGCCCAATTTAACGGTATTTGTAGAAATATGAAAGTATAAATGGATGTGAGGATACCTCGTTTACACAACAACAAGAAGTAGACTACTTCCTTTCCATGCCTGGCATATCAGTTGAGACCAGCAAAAGTGAAACATCCATAAATCATGATACAAACAAGTAGCACATCGGCGTCTGACAATGCAATGCGTCCATTCCACTGCCGTATGCAGAGCATGCATCGGCCAAATGAGACATCCCTTATTTGTATCAAACTGCATATGTGACAATATAACCATTAGAAAGGTTAGCCGACCAATGGCTATTATAATAAAAATGTATTGTTGAACTTTTATAAGTAATACATAGCAAAATACATGGAAAGACCCATTCATATTAACAAATAAACTCAGTTAAGAAGCACAAAACCAGGGCCAAAACGGCGATGAACTAGAGACAAAAACGTATTAACACCACACATATAGTTTTTGAGATCAGCCAACATCAACTTAACAGCCCGCTAAAGGAAATCTTTCGTTCCAAGAACGATTGTAAAACAACAGCCTTCATCCATCGCCAAGGCCTCCGTGGCTCCGACTAAGTATCACTTAAAACGGGTCTCCTCAATGTCTCTCTTTAAAAGTGACACTCTTATTCAAAATCAATACATACACATGTAAAACAAACATCAATTTTGACTGATAAACCTCAATCTACTTACTAAATAATGCATTTGTGGAAAATATTAATTACTGATAACAAGATTGTAACCGTGTATTTATTAGCAGTAAGCGCAAAATTGTAAAATGATTGGTAAATGCTAAAAGATTTACTGTGGTCTACTATAGTCTCATAAGGTATAACACCACGTTTTATGCTCGTTTCTTTCAAATTAATCTCAGTATCTTTCATAAGAACCAATGTTTTCAACTTTTATTCATCTTTTTTGCAATATTAAACAATATCAAAAATTGTGGTAAATCTTAATTGGGAGTAAAAGTGCATCTTTAAGTAAACTACTAAATGATCCTCTTCGCTCTGCCTTTTATAACTGTCATAATCGAAGAAGCTCAATTGAATATATTAAATAGGGAACAACAGCTGGGAAAGCTTTTTCTTCCTGTTTATTTGTTATGTTTTTTCTGTATTACGTGTCTATATTCTTTCTTCTTCCTTGTTCTATCGCTATCGCGTCGAGTATTAGGCCGATCCAATTGTTATAAGTGTATTGTATACGTATATGCATATTTGCAATTAAGTTTATAGTGGTTATCTTGTTCAGCTTGAGAACAGTAAGTCATATATAGAATCCCTATTGCTTTTGCCCTCCTGGTTTAATATATTTTATTCAATATTAACAATGAAAATTCTCACAAAATGCAGTAATAACATTCACTTATGATTTACATGTATTGAATCGGATTGAAACGAAAGCATAGCTTATAGTCTCCCTCCTGTCTTTTATCATGACGGTATATGCATATATTATATTATATTATATATATATATATATATATATATATATATATATATATATATATGAATGCATATTTTTAATTAAACCTGCACTCATTTGCCGACCTGTGACAGACTAAAGTATGAGAATGATTATGCATATCTTAGCCTAGATGAATAAGCACTGTTTCTAAGACTGTATTTGGACATTTTAAAGTATTATCTGTGTCCGGTCATTGATTACTTGAAGTTAATTGCTGGCTGAGATGAGGCTTAGTACGGTTTTTATGTTGTTGTTGTTTGTTTTTATTTTATTTGTTTTTTATTTTATTTGTTTTTATTTATTTATTTATTTATTATTATTTTTTTTTTTTTTTTTTTTTTTTTTTTTGTGGGGGGTGTCTCGTTTGGATACATACTTGGACAAGTGCGATCTCAGCGGTCGCTTC